>NW_026596034.1:23978519-23984194 GCF_907164565.1 Psammomys obesus
GACTGTGATGGCCAATGTGGTTCCCAAAAAAACAGCTCCCGCTCAAAATGTCCACTGTACTCTTGGAGCTATGGGTGTGTTGCTGTGAGTTCACTGAGGGCACAGACCTGATTTAGCCCAGACATCACACACTCGTGAAGAAACTAGTAGAAGGTCTTGTTGGGGTTACTCACTCCCAAAGCTGAGAAGCTAACTCTGAGTTCATCTGCTGAATTGACTTTTCTGTTGTTGTTGGGTTTAGGACCCAGAGCTAATGTGGCTAATATTTTGGCCAGAAGAGGGTATCGCATCCTCTGCAGCCAGCATTATAATGGTCATTATTGCTATGTAGGTGCTGGGAACTCAACCAGGATCCTCTGCAAGAGCAGCAAGTGCTCTTTACTGACGAGCCATCTCTCCAGCCCCACAACCTTCCTTTTCCTATGGCTTCGTACTTTGGATACCAACCACAGTTTCTCTCAGACACCAGCTCATGCTTTGGATATCAACCCGGCTTTCTCTTTTGAATACTCGCACCCCACACGTATTTCTAGAGCGCTGCATGGATTATTGCTGTTCTCAGTGCTTTTTGGAATTTTCTATTAAACCTGTAAGTGACTTGGGGACAGGGTCGTTGTCTGATTCATTTCTGTGTCTCTGGTGCCATCGTTTCTACTAAATAGTTTACATGAAAGCATGAATATAGCACTCCCCCAAAGCAAGTAGGCATTTAACGTGTGTAACTTAACACACGTTTAACGCTTAACAGAAGTGATTAAATAGAATTGTTGTAGAGAGGGTCCAGTTTTAGGGGGGACTCAGATAGAAACAAAGAGCAGCGGTGGCGTATAGAATAACTGGTGCTCATGTGAGGGTTGGATGGAAGCTTGAGTAGGCGTAGTAGGTTGCTCTTATCCCTCTTGTCCCCACTGTAACCACAAAGGTGTCATCTCTGTGTGTATTCTAGCATCCCTTCCCCCACACCCAGCGACTTGACACTCTAAATGATCAGCATTATGAGTGAGGGCTTGATTTCCACAGCTACAAGAATTTCAAGACTCTCGGTAGGCTCCGCTCTACAAATAAACGGTTCCTGGAACAAGTGTGCACTGAGTTAGGGTGAGGGGGGGGGGTCAGACCTTGGCTAGTGTCTGCCCCGCCAAAAAAATAACAAGGTTCATTCTATGTGGTCCCAGGCGTCAGGTTTGGCTCTTCAATTTTGGTTTCACAGTTTTCATATGACACTTGTGGAAAACTCTGTGTGTGTGTGTGTGTGTGTGTGTGTGTGTGTGCATGTGTGTTTGTATCTTTTACGGCGCCGGAAAGCGAATCCAGAACTCTGTTCATGCTCACGATAGACAAGCAGGCTACCACTGAACTCCATCCCGCCCCAACCTGGTTTTTAATCTCTTGTTATCTAAATAAAATGGCTTGTGAGAAATTGTGTGGGGATTCATTCTCCAGTTCTAGCTAGAAGTAATTAGCATCCTGATATATATTTTTTCTCATCTTGACTCTTGAGGAAAAATGAAGTACGCTTTTATGTAATAGCGAGGTCAGGTGTATCTGTCTCTACAAGGGTCCTTTGCCTTTCTCATCCTGAAGAGTCATAAAATGCTATCCTGTTTTAGCCACTATCTGGCAGCTTATTCTTTCCCTATAGCAAAGGTGGATTTACACTTCTAAGAGGGATCCACAGTGCTGCTTGCTGCTGTGCCCTGTTCCTTTTGCTGTCTACAGAGCATTTTGTTGAAGAATGTGGCCTACTTGGGGTCAATCAGGTTGTTTCCCCTTCCTGTTCTCTGTATCACTCTAAGGGATATTTTATCCATTTATAATTACTCTCCTCATTTTTCTTTTTGCTCTCTCTCTCCCTTCCTTCCTCTCTCCCTCTTTTATGGGACTTGCAGCTCGTGAATATCTATCTGGCCTGTAGACCATATACACAGCCAGTACTGCTTGATAATCACCGTCTTCTAGAAGGTAATCTACACCCCTCTGTGCTATAGATCTCAGCGTTCCTTTTCCTTGACAGCTCCTAGACCACTAGCCTTTGCCCATCTGGCAATCAAAAGCTGTATTTCATCATAGTTTAAATTTATATTTTCATGATTACTAGTAAGAATGAGAATCTGACACAAGTGTTGAGCATTTTGCTCATTTTTCTACAAATATGTCTGTCTTTTTGTTGTTGTTGGTGGTGGTTTTTGTTTTTGTTTTTGTTTTTTTTGAGACAGGGTTTCTCTGTGTAGCCTTATCTGCCTTAGACTCGCTCTGTAGACCAGGCTGGTCTCAAACTCTCAGAGATCCACCTGCCTCTGCCTCCCGGAGTCCTGGGATTACAGGTGTGAGCCACTGTGCCTGGTGTTATCTGTCTTTTTAAAATAATAAATATTAATTTAATGGAAGTGCTAGGAATTGGACCCTGGGGCCTTGTGCATGTTAGGCAAATGCTCTGTGGGTAAAACCTCATTTGTCGTCATCTTACTACTTTGTAGAATTGTATAAGACAGTTTAGATGCTCAGTCTTTGTTAGCTACAAGTATATAATTGTCTTTCTTCATTTGGTGACACACACAAATAAAAAAAGAAGATAAACCCTTAAGAAAAGAGAATAGTTCTTCATTTTAATTCATTCCTAGGTTTCTGTTTTCTTTCTGGTTTAGGTTTTTAGCAAATTGTTCTTTTAGAAAATCCTCCACACTGAAGCCATTAAACATTGTTCATATGCTATGGTACTAAAACAATAAAAGTTGTACCTTTATGATAAAATCCCCAGCCTCCCTGGGATTGGTCTTTGTGCTCGGGTATGAGATGGGGACTAGCTTTGCTTCCCCACATGGATAGTTGGACATCCCAGCACCGTTCATCTTTTTCTCTTGGTCTACAGAGTCATTTTTGTCGGGAGACACACTTTCAGATTGAAGGCTCTGCCAGTCTATTCTCCCATTCTCTGCCTTTATTAATTCCTTCTCTTGCCAGCTTCCCAAGACCAAAACATAATTGGCCTTGAACAAACACAACCACAGTGTGGCCTTCTGTAAAAACTGCCTTAATGTATAACATAAAAAGATGTAATTGGAAAAAGGTTTGTTTGTATTCTTGTGTATTTGCAACAGCTGTTTTGAGGAACATGTTTGTGTACCCTGGTGCCAACATCAGCCTCGTTTTAAAACCAAAATCCCCACAACAACCATCCAATGTTTTGGGCTCTTGTTTTATAGGCAATTGTGACTTTTCGTCATTTCGTGGTTCAAGCTCTCTCCGAAAGCTGTCGATTGGCTTTTCTTTTTGTGTCACTATGCCGAAAAACACATGGATGTTGCTTTCACTAGTAAGAATCCAGCAGAGTCCCATGACAGATGGCCTTGGGAACTGAGTCTAGAAATGTTCTGTTATGGAATGACTGTGTTGTTGAGCCGTGGCTGCTATGTGTCTTTTGGATGCGTGATGACACATGATTTTCCCGTGTCATCATCCTCAGGGCTATGACAGTGGAGGTGGTAATGAACAGGCTTTTCCAAAACTAGAATCTTCAATTCAAGGATTTTCATGGCCTGATTTCAGAAATGCTTACTACTTGAATTTTAATAAAAGGCATATATTTTTATTTCAGTTCTCTAGTACTTTGCATATATTTGCATACATAATAAATCACAGGACAGCAGAGCCTGAGGCCTCTATTCACCCCAAGGGTCTGATGTAATCATAGGCTACCCAGTCTTGACTTTCTAGATAAGATCATATAAACTGGAGTTCGTCTCCATATAAGGTACTTGTCCTTGGTTCCTTTCTGTTGCTGGGTCAGATTCTCTGACCCTAAGCAACTTAGGGGAGGTAAGGGTTTATTTTATGTTACACTTCTAGGCAGCAGGCTACACTGAGGTATGTTGAGACAGGAACTCAAGGCAGGAACCTGAAGGCGGGCCTGTTTTACACAGTGTTACCTCCAACCAAAGGAATTCACTTTACGGTCAAAGATGGAAGGCAGGAAGCCTGGAGGAGGGTGATTGCTGGCTGGACGGTAGAGTGGTGGTTTGAAGGTGAACGATCCCCAGGCTCTTGTTTTAACGCCTTGTCGCCAGTTGGTGGAACTGTTTGGGAATGGTTAGGAGGTGTGGCCTTGTTGGAGGAGGCGTGTCACTGGGGATCTTTGACGTTTCAAAAGACCATGCCGTTGCCAGTCATTGCTTCCTTGCATCCCTCCCCCGCCTCGTGGTTGTTTCAATACGTAAGCTCTCGGCTACTCGTTCCAGCATGATGTAACAGTCACAGACTCACTGTCCCCTTGGCGATCACACATCAGATATCCTGTGCGTCAGATATTTACAATACCAGTCATAAGAACAGCAAAACTACAGTTACGAAGTAGCAACGAAAATAACTTTATGGCTGGGCAAGTCACACGACATGAGAAACTGTACTAAAGGACCACAGCACTGGGAAGTTTGAGAACCACCAATCTAAACTGTGAGTCCCTCCAATTAAATGCTTTTCTTTCTTCTTTCTTTCTTTTTTTTTTCTAAGTAGCCTTGGTCTTGATGCTTCATCATGGCAACCAAAAAGTAACTAAGACAGGCAGGCTATGCTCAGCCAGCCTTTGTCTACAGTTCAGGACCACCTGGCTAGGGAAGGGTGCTATCTGCAGTGCTATCTGTTCATCAATAAACAGTCAAGACAGTGTCCCATGAACACTGCCACGGGCGAATCCCATCTAGGCAACTTTTTCAGTTGAGATTCTCTTCCTAGATAATTCTAGGTTGTGTCAAGTTGATAGTTAAAGCTAAACAGGGCGGCATTATTCTCTAAACTCACACTGTGTAGGCACAGACACGCTGACTCATACTTGTGTATAGACGATGTTCTGTGTGCACAAGTCAAGCTCTGTGGAAGCCCACACGCCAACTTTTGTGACTTCCTGCATGACTCACGTCCCCTCTCCCTCCTTCCTCATCCTCCTCTGGCTTCTCCTCTTCCTGCCTTCTGCTACAACTTCTTCTTTCTCCAGTCTTGAATTGTTCTGATATGTTCCCTCCCCCAGCATAAGAATTTATGGCTTGATGTGGTAACAACCCTACAGGGTTAGGTGAAGATGTCCCCCATTTTGGGGTAGCCCAACAAGCCGGGTGACTTTTCAGAAAACGATGAAACTCATTCAAGCCACGTGCAGTCTCTCAGCAACCTGAGAATCCAGGTCTTTTCTCACTGATCTGTTCCTAAGCCTGTAGGCAGCCAAAGGCTGGTTTCTCGCTAGGAGGATCATGGCGGCTCATGGGGCTGACGTGGTGAACATGCTCTCAGCATCCAGCCCTCAAGTCACCGCCTTGCCATCTTGCCTAGGAAGGACCCTAAGATCTTGAGGGATAACTGGGCAACTAAAGTACGAAACAGTGGGTCTTTCCATCGAGCTAGTTCAGGGCTAATAAACTGGCTGGATTTTTTTTTTTTTTTTTTTTGTGGTCCTGTGTTGGCTAAAACTCTAAGACCTGAGTCTTTGGTTACAAAATAATCAAAATGTAATCACATTATTTTCTCCCTTTCTTTTCCTCCCTGTAATCACTTCCAAGTCCTCTCCCATCAGTCCCTCCTATGAACCCCCCTCCTCAAACTCATAATGTCTCTCTTTGACTATTACTGTTATTGTTTCACACACACACACACACACACACACACACACACACACACACACACACACA
>NW_026596034.1:23984204-23997500 GCF_907164565.1 Psammomys obesus
ACACACACACACACACACACACACACACACACACACACACACACACAGTGCCTGCTGAGTTCATTTAGTGTTCCTTGTATGTCTGTGATTTCAGGGCTGACCACTTAGTATGGTAACTAGTTAGACTTCTCATCTCTGGGAAGGTCTAGTCTCCCATCTCTCAGTTAGTTGCCTGAAGTTCTTTGTCTAGGGGTGGGGCCCTGTAAGATTTCCCATCCAGGTTAGCATGTCTATCGATGCCATCATTGTTCTGATCAAAATTTTTTGAGGAGTCTTGGAGGTAGCTTCCCTCTCATTTCTAAGAGACACATTCTCACAGCAGAATTCCTGGTCCTCTGGGTCTTACAGTCTTTCTTCCTCCTCCTGTTTGGTGTCCCCAAGCCTTAGGTACAGGAACTGTGTTGTAGACGGGTTAGCTGGGGCTGTTCACCACAAGGTCAGCTGATCTCTACCTTTTGACCAGTTGTGGTTTTCTGTAATGGTCTTTAGCTGCTGCGAGAGGCAGAGCCTCTTTAATGAGGGGTGAAAGCCACACTTATCTGTGGCTGTAAGAATATTTAGAATGCACTTAGAAATTACGCTGGTCTAGTAAAGTGATGGTAGAAGGCTCTCTAGGATCCATGACCTCATTAGCCCTGGGCGGGTGGGTAAATTCCTAAGAACAGGAAAGGTTTCCCTCTTGTTGAGCAGGCCTCAAGTCTAATTAGAGCGATGCTGGTGACTGTGAAGACACAAACGCCTCTGTTTCATATTTAGGGATGTCTTACCGTGCTGGTCATTGCTGTGGTTCACTGCTGGCTAGGACATTTGACTGCTTCCCTCCACCTGCAGCTTGCACAGCACCTTCTGATAGTCGGGAAGTTAGACCCTGGGAAGGGGGCTTTCAGGTCAGATCCAGATGTATCTTTTGAGTCTGGTCCAAACTGTGGTGTCTTTGGCAACAGAGACTCATCTTCGACCTCTGGGAGGCAACCAAGGTCAACAGCAATAGACTTGTTTTGAGATTCTCTTGGACTACTCTGACTGACAACTCAAAAGGAGGTTCCTTATGCCTGGCACTGGGGTTTTGTTCTATAGTCTGTGGGTCTTGTGGGGAGCATTGTCATCAACCTTAATTAGTCTAGCTTCACTTAGTGTGTGTGTGTGTGTGTGTGTGTGTATGTGTGTGTGTGTGTGTGTGTATGCGTGTGTGTGTGCCTGTGTGTGCATTTATCATTTGGGGTAAATATAAAATATGACTCCTTAAGGCATTTTCAAACCTCCTTAATGTTATTTGTCCTTTCTCCCTTCTTCAATACAGAAGAACTGTACTGACCTCCGAAAAGCTCGGCTGTCTATTCCATGTAGATTGTTTGCACCGTGTCTTTGAAAAGACCACGATGATATGCTCCTTAGTCACGTGGTAGATTTCCAAGTATTTATTTGCCTAAAGGAGCTCGGGAACAGATTTCCCTCCTGTCACTTTGACACAGTGGCGAATTCTCAGAAAACCTGCATCTACCTGGACACGACAAGCCGGGAGGTTTGTTCTCTGCGGTGGAATCTTGAAAGCTCGTTCTCTTCCTTTCATTTATCAACAAAGCAGGAATTTGTTCTGACCAACAGACGCTTGCAAGTAGGTCAGCCCTACCTCTGCAGAGCAGGATGTTTTTCCAGAAGTGACTCGTGGGAGAAGGCTCTGATGATGGGTCATCCGGTGGTGGTGGTGGTGGGCGCTCGATGTGGTTCTGTCCCTAGTGGCTGTGTTGTGGAAATGGAAAATTCTGGACCTATTAGTAAAGCTCTTGGGGAGTAGGCAAGGTTAGGGACAGTCATGGAAATCGGGGGGGGGGGGTGAGGGCCTTCCTCTGCTTAGCACGTCTGCAACTTGTCACATTTATTACCCACTCTGAGAATTTGTGACACCAGGTCCACAGAAGACGGACTATCGTCACCCTGGCAAGCTGTCACAGAAAACAGAGAAAGCTTACAGTTCAGGACATAATTCTTTTACAGCTTTTAATAATGTTTAGGATGAAAAGACCCTGACTGAAAGTGCAATGAGTTGATAGAATGTTTGGACCAAAAAAACCTCAAATGACTAAACATGGCCTTTTGAGTCTCTTTTGTGGCTGGGGACAATGGGATGTGCTTCCTCACTTTCCTGTCATATTGTACATTAAAGATTCCACTTTATCCCCTCCTTTGACAGTTGGTAGTCCGGACGTCCTGGGCTGCAGCTTCTCCCTACAGATCACGCTGTTTAAATTAACCTGTTTCCAGCCGCGTTACAGCACCCTTGCCAAGCTCTGACCCTAAGTAAGCCCATCTCCCACACAACCTCTGCTGCTGTTGCCTAAAAATTTCAGTGAGTCACTCCTCTTAGCAAACCCATTAGAGAGAGAAGGCGGCCACCCGTCCCTCATGCCGTAGTACCAATTGTGTCACGGGTCCCAGCTGAGAACCCAGACGGCCAGGGTGTGTGTGTGGGAGGGAGGGGGCTTTATTTGGAACCAGAGGGAAGTATGTCTTGGGATAAAAGCTCCATGCACAGGGGACAGGCCTAAGTAGGGGTGAGAGGAGACCATGCTTGGGTGGCCTTTGGGAATGCAGAAAGGAAAGAAGACAGAATGATTTCACAGTTTACCTTACACTGGTGAGCTACAGTGATAAAATTCTTTTTTTGTTGTATTGTTTGATTTTCTTTCTTTCTTTCTTTTTTCTTTCTTTCTTTCCGAGGTAGCATTTTACTAAATAGTTAGGTTAGTCTCAAACACACTTCATAGCCCATGCTGGCCTGGAACCCGTCACCCTCCTGTCTCAGCTTCCTGAGTGCTGGGATTATGGGATAGGGCCATCCTCCTTGGTTCATGCTGAGATTCTTGTGTGAAGAAACTAACTTCCCACTGCAGCATAAGCTCCACAATGAGAAAAGTATGTTCTTTTTTTTTTTAACCAACTTTTGTTCAGCAACGATTGTTCTGACCAGCACATTAAACACATGAAAGACTGAATGGACGAATGACCCTTTATACAAATCCTGCTATAGCTAATGTGTAGCTCTGGAGCAGAGAGAGTCAGCTCAGTGGTTAAGAGCCAATATTGCTGTTACAGACGACTTGAGTTTGGCTCCAGGTACCCTCATCAGGCAACTCACAACTGCCTCTGACTCCAGCTCCAGGGGATCCGACGTCCTCCTCTGGCCTCCGCAGGCATCGCATGCAGGTGCATAGATACCCTCGGTCACGCCTGCACACACACACGATTAAAGAGAAAAAAGAAATCTTAAGAAAAACGTGTCGCTGTGCCTACTGCAGCTATGTTTTCAGTTGACTTCCAAAATGCTTTTAAATATTTTAAAATATTATGTGCTGCTAACAAATAAAAGCATGTCCACCCCGCTGCTGCCTCCCGCTGCTTAGAATACTTAAAACAGTAAGTGTCAGTTCTAGCAGCTAAGCAAGCTTATTACAGGAGTCAATCAAGGAAAGATTTATCGACCACCGATCTGTGCCCAGGAATTTGTCTCCTGGAAGACAGAAAGGCCAATCTGTTGATCCATATTTTGCTCTATACTTATAAGGACCTAAGGCAAGCAGCTGGGACTTTTACTGCTCAAACATGCAAATGTGCGTGGCAAATGGTGGCCACCACCATTTTAATCTTTCCTGTGCCATCTTACGGTCTCATTATGACCACTTGTCTGATGTATTTAATTTCCCAAATTTTTGTTCCATGAAAAATGGAAACTGTATTGTCTTAACATCAGAAAAATGTACAGAAAAATGTAATAGAAAAAAAACTGCATCTAATTTTGTTAATAAACTATAGATGGCAAAATGACATACAGTTTAGATTTCCGAAGCTCACATTCCGGAACTCACATTTTTCTGTAACATTAATTATGTAGTTTTAGGTTTTTGGCAAGAGAAGAACTCTACACTGTGATATTTCTACCTTCCTGTTCCTCAAAGTAGGTCTGAAATGTTAATATAGACGGAACAGCTTCCCTGGCGAGGTGTGCAGTAAGCTGGAAGGTGTGGCGTTTGCTTTAGTGGTAACTCCGGCAGTGAGTCGCAGAGCAGACCCTCTGACCATTGTGAACACCCTCAACTCTGACACACACTTATCCCAATTATGTCTGGAAGCACAGAAAGATTTAGTAGTTAATGCTGGAAGCATGGTTGCCATCCTGGCTCCTGGACTTGTCCACTGTGCTGGGTTTTCTTGTTATTCTATGTCTCCGTTTCCTTATTTATAAAATGGGGTCAGATTAAGATCTCAAACAGAGTAAGAACATATGTATTAAGGAGTCCAGAGTTCAGTTTTTCAGAAGTGGGGAGAGAGAAGACGGAGCCAGGAATGCCAGAATCAATCAGAGTATAGAACGGAGAACTTGGACATGGCCCCAGGGCCTAGAATGAGCTAATGGAGCCCAAGTTGGACAGTGCTCCGTTGAGAGGCGTTCTCAGTTACTCTACTGGGACTGGGTCTAGGAAATGCACTGCTGGAGGCGGGGTAAGTGGAGGAAGTGAGTGAAGAGGCCACGAACTGAGTACTTTCAAGACAGCCAGTTCACTTCCCAGTGGGAGGAGTCCCTGTGGGAGCAGAGTGATCATTGGTGTACCCTTGCCTCCTTGGGGTTTCTAGTGCTCCGATAAAATACCATGACCGAAGAGCAACTTGGGGAGGAAAGGGTTTACCTCACACTTCCACATCACTTTCCATCATCAAAGGAAGTCGGGACAGGAGTTCAGGGTAGAACCTAGAGTCAGGAAATGAAGCAGAAGAGGAGGTGAGCCTCTTACTGGCTTGAACCTCGTGGCTTCCTCAGCCTGCTTTTGTATAAGCTCCAGGATCACCTGTCTAGGGGTGGTACTGTCCACAATAGGCTGGGCCCTCACACTTCAGTCATTAATCAATATCCCCCCCCCCCCCCCCCCTCACCGGCTTGCCTACAGCCCATTCTCATAGAGGTAGCAGTTGGTTTTCTCCTCCTACTATGTTGGCTGTGGGAATAAGCTATAGGTGGCCAGGCTTGGTGGCATGCACCTCTGTTCCCTGAGCCATCTCACCGGACCCATCACTTAATTTCTCGAAAACATTGTAACATGACTTGCTGTGACTGCATAGGACACAGAGTGTGACCAGAGAATGCTTTCCCCGAGCAGCCCTGCTAAGCTTGGAGCGCCCTGGGCCATTCCCAGGCTCTGCTGACTTTCTCCTCTGCCCTAGAGCCTTGCTTAAAGCCTATGGCTCTGACCCTGAGGCCAGCTGCCGGCCATCCTGGCATCTGAGGTGTTCTCAGGCTGACATCTCTGGGTTCTTCATCAGCATCTTTTCTGAGCCAGTGGACCGTGAAAAACTAAAGTAGAGAGAGTCTACACAAGGTCTCCTGTGTCCCCGACTGGCCTTGAAACAGTGGAGCATGACCTTGAACTTCTGATCCTCCTACCTCTACCTGCTAAGTACTAGGATTACAAGCCCTCTCTACCACATCCAGTTTGTGTGGTGCTGGGTATCAGGCCCAGAGCTTCACACATGCTCTGTAAACACTCTGGTGACTGAGTCTGCCCTCCCCTACTCCTTTTTAAAACTCTGGGTAGACAGGGCAGGATGTCTCCATGTAAGTCCGGCTTGGCCCATAACTTCCATCACTCCTGCCTCCATCCCATTTTCTACGTGCCCACATCCATCTGTGACTCGCCCAGTTCTTGCTACCTGCAGGAATCTCTTAAGTCATCTGGGAGGAACCTGAAGCCAGATGCATTGGCTTCTTTTGGGAGCTCTAGAGGGGACTTCAGTTCAACGCTAAGTCCACTTTCTGCTTCCACAGATTTCCATCTTACACCGAGCCCCCACCCCGCCCCCCGCCCCGGACTACTATAAAAAGACACTTCCGAGGAGGTGAGAGCGTGGGTGGGGATTTAAAGATTAACGCCACTCAAGTTCTCGGAGCCCTCAGAGAATGGGAAGGCTGTTGGTTTGCAGGACCGCAGCTTGTAAACCCTTCCCCCTCGATTTGTTTGATCCTAGAAATTAAAGGAGAAGGAGACCCCAAGCCCTTCAGAATGTGGGAAACCTTAAGACCATCTTCCTGGCAAGCTTTGCAGAAAGCAAACAGACCTTCAGCCGTTCTGGGGAGAGCGAAAATTAGCAGCGAAAGTATTAAAATATTGATAGCAGCCATTCCGTGTCCAGGCCTTGCCAATTAATAATTAACTTTACCTTGAAGGTAATCGTTGGGACGAGGGTTGCCACCCGCTTAGCTTTCAGGAGGCGGGAGAGTGCCACTCGCTCTCTTTTTCCCACGCTTGCTGAGTCTCTAACAGACCACCCCCTTCCTCGGTGGTCAGTGGCTGGGAGTTTTTTGTAACCCGCAAGTGTACCGGGAACACTTCCCAGAAGGCTTGAGCTGCTGGTCTCTGTCCGAGGTCTACCTGCCTCAAACGGACTTTTACTGTCTTGACTCATTTGTGGATGTCACCCCTGTGTATATGTGTTCATGTACAGGTGTGTAGGTGTGTGTGTGGAGGCATACACGCATGTGTGTGCGTACCTGTGAAGGCCAGAGGCCAACATTGGGGTATCTTTCCACTTTAGTTTTTATTTATTTTTAGTTAAAATATAATTGCACCATTTACTCCCTCTCTTTCCCTTCCATTTCTCACCCCCTCCCTCTCAAAATCATTACCTCTTTTTCTTTATTATTGTTTTACACATATATTCAAGGATGTGTTGCTGCTAGGATTATGTTTTCAGGACTGACCACCTGGTCCTGGGTAACCAGCTGGGGGCCCGGCTCTGGGGAAGACCAACGCTCTCTTTCCTAGCAGTTGTTAATTGCCTATTATTCTTCATATAGGGGTGAGGCCCCGATTTTCCCCCATCCATGTTGGCGTGTCACCTTGTATCGTCATTGTTCAGGTCTTGTTTCGGCAGCCAGGTTTTCGAGGTTTCACCTGTGCACCCTCACTGTCACGTTGAGAGGACACAGTGTCCCAGCAGACCTCCCGGTCCTTTGGCTCTCTTGGCTCTCACAGTGCAGGAGTGTGGTGGCTGGACTGGCAATCCTAACCTGGGGGAGGCAGAGACAGGAGGATCCTTGAGGCTCTCTAGCAAGCCAGCCTAGCCAAACTGGTGAGCCCCAGACCAATGCGAGACGCTGTCTCAGAAAGCCAGGTGAGTGGCTCCTGAGAGCTAGAAGTTGGCCTCTGTCTTCCATGTGCACGTATATGCTCATGAACCTGTAACCCTGTACCCTCTCCCCAGTACATACATGTGCAAGCCCCCTTAGCAATACATACACACAAATGCACACACACACAAGCTCAGGCATGATTGTTTTGAGTATGACAGTCTTAGAGTCATTTCTAAGGTACAATGTAATGTTTCTGCTAATGTACAGCATGAGACAACAAGGCCAGTGTTCTTTGCATTTGTTTCTTTGTTTGTTTACTTTTTTTAGCCCTGGCGGTCCTGAAACTCACTCTGTAGACCAGGCTGGCCTTGAACTCACAAAGATCTGCCTTCTGAGTGCTGGGATTAAAGGCGTGTGCCACCACGCTTGGCTCAAGGGTGTTGATTTATTTATTATTTATACTGCATGCATGCCAGAAGAGGGCACCAGATCTCACTCTAGATGGTTATTAGCCACCATGTGGTTGCTGGGAATTGAACTCAGGCCCTTGGAAGAACAGCCAGTGCTCTTAACCTCTGAGCTGTCTCTCCAGCCCCTGTGTTTTGTTTTTCTAGGCAGGGTTTCTCTATGTAATCCTGGCCATCCTGGAACTCTCTCTATAGACCAGGCTGGCCTCAAACTCAGAGATCCATCTGCCCCTGCCTCCCCAGTGGTGGGATTAAAGTCATGTTCATAATTGACCCCATTCCAGTGTGTGGGGGACACAGCTTGGACAGTGCCTGGAATCTATATTTGTGGCACTTGACTGCACCATGATCCCAGGCTCATGAATCCAGCCCCATTCCTTGTGGTCACGTGTTCCTGTTTTGTCTTTCCTGTTGCTTCAGCTCCAGTTTGACCCAGACCATCCAGCCTACACATTACTCCCTAGCCCATAGCGAACAGCTTTCACAGTATGATTACAGCGTTCATGTCAGGTTTTAAATAATCAACTATCTGGATCAGGGGAAAGAGTCATGAATGGGAGGTGATACTTTGATTTGGATGATGGCCTTTGTGAACTAACAAGCCAACTGATAGCATAAATGACCAAATTTATCACTGGTAGGAACTGGGTGTCTGATAATGTTTCTAACTTTGCAAATCTAAAGGAATCCACGGCAAGAGGCCTTTGTGTGAGTTAGGCAGTAATGCAATTTCTCTGCTCTGGCCATACTTTAATTTTCTTAATTTTAAGGTCTGTAGACATTGACACTTGCGAAATGTAAGTAAGCCAGAGTTTCTAATGGTTTTTAGAAGGCTTCTGTTTTGGGTTGTATAGTTACTTGTCCGGGTAGGGTTGGGCGAGAGTGAGAGAATGAGAATGAACGAGAACAAATTTGTGAAAACAAAGACGCCTTGATGGAATACAGTATTCATCATTCCTCCAGATTAGGCGGAGCACCCTTATAGGTTGTTTGTATCGGTCACCGTAGACTTCTCAATGTAAGTTGACAAGAAACACTATAATGTTTTATATCCAACCTTTCAAAACCTTGTTAATTATGCATAGGATAAAGCTCTTCAATAACATCAAGAGTAGACAAATGAAATCATTAGTTTAATATTCCAGAGCTCTGTACATATCTCTTATGGCGGTGCATAGGAAGGCTTCCACCCCCCTTTCTCACAATCAGTTTTTCATATATTATAATGCGATTGCATAAATGAATATGAACAGTATCATGGAGTGGATTAAATTACACAGAAGGGCCTTCACTTTGGGGGATGATAAACCTAGCTCGCAGACACGGAGGGAACAATTTCTAGTCTGTGACAGTGCAAGGAAAAGCGTTGATCACCCGCCATCGCTTTTTATTTCATCAAGCCAGGCTTTTGACAAAGTTCCCTGGCTCAGATCTGCCGCCGTGGCAGTCAAAATGGACGCAGTTGGTCTTTCTTGCGCCATCTTCCAGGAAAGTGAGATTTGGGAGGAGAAAGGTGCTGTGACACCCTGCAGAGTGAAGCTGGGTATGATGGGATGGCTAGGGTGTGCCCGCATCTTCCTTTGAGCCTGAAGTGTTCTGGAGAATTACTCCGAGAGGGAAGAGAAGAAACGCACCACATACATTTAAAACGACTTAGTCAAATGATATGATTTGCCAAAATGCACATTACTGTAATTTTACCAAGATAGGTGGCCAATTGAATGGTTCCAGAGATGTAATTACCTACATGCTATTTGCAAGGCCCTTTCTGATAGAGCTCACAAATGCACCCTTTTTTCTTTCAATATCCATTTGGTTAGAAATACATCCATTACTTAAAAATGATGACTTTGGGGCTACTATAAATACAGGTAAAAGGTAATTTCCCATAATGGGAGTTTTTTTTCCCCCTCTTCTTCTATTTTTGTGGTTGTGGAAATTGTTTTAAAATATACTATATGTTATCTTAAATCTCATTGGTAGTTATGTATTTGCTTAAAAATAAAGGGGCCTATAATCTGGGAAAGACAGTTGGGCCCATATGGAATCTAGCTTAGTGTTGTATTTAATGGGCTGAATTCAGAACACGGCCTGGAGTAGTCTCTACATCTTCTTTAATAAAAGGAGATGGGCAATTTTTTTTTTCAAACTTCCTTTTACTGATTTTGTTCAGAAATGATTAAAAATTTCAAAATAGGATCACAGTAGTAGTACTTTTAACAGGAGAAAGCCGTGGTTTTTCACGCTGATCAGAATGTTGGTACTTTGATTTTTACAGTCTCTAGAGTATGGTCAAAAGCTGTATGATGACGTCTTGGGCCATGACCGTGGTCATGACAGTGGTCCCATAGGTTAGAGAACAGCTGAAGCATTCCCATTGCCTTGTGTGTGTGTGTGTGTGTGTGTGTGTGTGTTTCAAGCTAAGTCTATATGCGTGAGTGAGCTGAGAATGGGGAAATTTATAAAGAAGAGCACTGCACTAAGCTAAGATTAATTCACTGCCGAGGAAAGAAAGAGAGAAAGGCGGGTCCAGCACAGCCGAAGCACATGGCATTTAGAAAGTCTACCATCGAGTGTACTGCTACATAGGACTCACACGTTGGCCATGGTGTGCAATCTGTTATCTTTCATAGCACCCTTTGAATGTACCTTTGAATGTGAGATTTTGCAGACACATAACTGTGTTGCGGTTGTCTGCAATGCATAGGCCAGTGGCCTGCTCTTCGGGTGGCTGGTGGGCAGGCCCAGCGGGCCACAGCACCTAGCTTAGGTGTACAGCGGGCTATCGCAGCCATGTGAGGGTGAGTTCATCTGCTTGTTTGCATAATGACAGGATCATCCAAAGAGGCATTTCCTAGAACTCAGCCTAGTTTTTAAATGACTATGTGTACATACAAACCTAATTATAGAAATGAATTTGCTTGGTCATCTGTGATTTCTAAAATATAGTTTCTATTGCAATGTTTTAAAATGTGTTTTTGTTTTTGTTTTTGTTTTTTTTTTTTTTTTGAGACAAGGTCTCATGTAGCCCAGGTTAGTGTAGTGGGAGATGTATGGTGTTGTATTCTGATCCTCCTGCCTTCACTTACAGAATGCTAGAACTATATAGGCCACGTACGATCATACCCAGCGTACTAGCTAGTTTAATCTCAACTTGACGCGAGCGAGAGTCATCAGAGAAGGGAACCTCAGCTGAGAACATGTCTCCATCAGATGGGACTGGAGGCAGGCCTGTATGGTGTTTTTTTAATTAGTGATTGATGTGGGAGGGCCCAGCCCATTGTGGGTGGGGACGCCTCTAGGTGAGCCTGGGTTCTCTAAGAAAGCAGGCTGAGCAGGTCATGGGAAGGAAACAAGCCAGTAAGCAGCACCCCTCCACGGCCTCTGCATCAGCTTCTGCCTCCAGGTTCCTGCCCTATGTGAGTTCCTGTCCTGATTTAATTCAGTGAAAAGCAGTGCTGTGGAAGTATAAGCCAAAGTCAACCTTTTCCTCCCAACATTTCTTTGGTCATGGTGTTTCATTACAGCAATAGTAACCCTAACTAAGTCACTCAGATTTTAAAATATAACATTTTAATCACATTTTTGAGAATTTAATATAATGCACTTTTTGAAAAAAAAAAATCATTCACCCCCTCTCTTCCTCCTGTCCTCCTAACTCCTCTTAGCTTCACCCCATGCCTGTGACCTTTGTCCTCTTTGTTTTCCTCCTTCTATAACCCACCTAGTCAAAATTTTGTTGCTCAGAAGCTCGTGGGTATAGGGCCTTCCACGGGAGTGTGAGTGACGTAACCAGGGGCCACAACAACCGTAAGAAATGCAACTCTCCCTCCCCCAGGAGCTATCAACTGTCATTGTCTCTTCAGCTGAGGATAAGGGGCCCCGGAGCTCCTCTGTACACCATGTTGGAATGTTAACACATGTCCATTTCTTTAAAAATATAGTGCTGAGGAATGAACCCAGGGCTTCATGTAAGCTAGGGAAGCCGTCTCTCTACTGAGATACAGACCAAACCCTTTTAATGTTTGTTTGTTTGTTTGTTTGTTTTTTACTAGAAAATAATTGGAAAGTAATCATCATAAGTGAGATCAGAGTTGTGTCTTCAAGTTTGCCCTGTGTTTGATATCTTCGGGGCATCTGACTGCTGATATTCCCACTAGTCCTGTATCCACTAGCTTTTCAGTCTGACAGTAGTTACTTACACTGTTTTAACGTCCATATCCAACTCTCCTTAGATATAAACCAACACAAAAGCAGTATTTTTTTGTTGTTGTTGTCTAGATGTTACAAGGATTCGGTGTTTTAACATAGTTATATAGTTTAGGAGTTCATACACCAATGATAATTTTAACCGAGACTACAGTGATAAAATGTTCATTTATATTTAAGCATTTTTGAAATCAGAAAGATTAAAAGAACTTATTAAAATTTACTCAGTTGGTTCCCACAGAGGTGTGTTAAGTTGTAAGGCGTTCCTAATAGTACATAGGAGTTCCTATTAGTATACTATTGTGTGGCTCCTCATTACTTTATTTCCGAAGCTTCAGTGTTGTTCTGTCATATCCGTTTCCCTAATGGACAATATAAACTAGCGTTTCAATCTTATTCAATCCAGTAATCTATGACCTTTAGAAACATTATTTAAATCATTTGTATTTATTGTGGTAATAATGAATAAAAAAATTAGTATCATGTGTTTTTTCCCCTTTAAGAACACATCTTTTCTTTTTCTATATACTATTTATTTTCTCACCTCTCCTACCATTAACAGAATCTTTTGTTTCTCTTGTACTTTTTCTAAATTTAAAGTGTGTATTCTGTATCTGTTACTTCCATATTTACCCTAAAATTGTAACATAGATACTTAATCTTAGATAAGTATCTAAAGTTACATAATAATGAAAGATAAAATTATATAAGTAATTTTAGATACTTCCTAACAAAGTATCAAATCGACAAAGAATTGTATCATAATTTGAAAGGCTCAAATTATTTTTGACTTTGACTTGCCAATACTTTACTGATTATTTTTTTTGCTGTTCTTTCTTAAGTCTCATCTCTTCCAATGGATACCTTAGCAGTTCTTTCAGAGTGGCTCTGTACTTTTGTAACTTTTTTTTTTTTTTTTTTTGGTGGTTGTTGTTACAAAGTTTGAATAGTTGGTTAGCTCTGTGTGAATTCTAAGGGCATGCTGGTTTTCTTCCCCACTTTGAAATTACTGCTGTTTTCCAGGACCTTTGGCTAAGAAGACTCCCATTGGTCTGACAACAGCCTTTTCTCCACTGTAACACTGACAGTCTTTTCTCCTTGGGCTCTTGTAGCCTCACGGTAGTGTTTTCCCAGTGGCTTTATGTTTATTTGATATGGAGCTTATATGAGCTCTTTCGGTCTCTCCTCAGTTCTGGGAAAGGCTCACCTCTAGACCCCTCCCTTCTTTCTCTGCTCTCACCTCTCAAAATGAAGGGTTTTTTTTTTTTTTTTTTTTTTTTTTGTTTGTTTGGTTGTTTTATTGTCTAGAATGATTTGGTATTGCATCCACAAACTCCTGTGTCTTAACGTATTTTGCCCACTTTGTGATCTTCTTTTCATTTGAGTTCATCAGTAGTAGTTACGCATTTACAGGTTGTGAGCTGAATTGTAAAGTATCCAAATAGAGTGGTTTGTGCTTTGCCCTGGCACAAATATATATATATATATATATATATATAT
>NW_026596034.1:23997600-24008215 GCF_907164565.1 Psammomys obesus
ATATATATATATATATATATATATATATATATATATATATATATTTATATCCAAGTTATTCAGTTTTAGGCCAGTTTTTAACCATACTTTCTATGTTTTGGAGCTTACGGGTCAAATAAATTTGCCCTACACTTGTGGGTTATGACCCACTTTGCTTCTTGCCCAAACCTCCCAACAAGCCCTGTCTTTAGAGTGGCAGAAAGAGACTTGTAAGTTCTCATTTTTACCTCGTCTTGCTTAGTGGAGAAACCCTACGACTTAAAGAAGCTGTACCAGGGCTGGGGAGATGGCTCAACGATCAAAGGCTTGCTGCAGGAGTGTGGGAACCCTGGTTCAGATGCCCAGAACCCAAGTGAATTTTCACTAGGTGTGGCAGCTAGCCTGCACTCACAGCCTTAGAGAGCAGAGCTGCCTGTCTGGAGTAGGGGGCGCTGGTTTGATTGAGAGACCCTACCTCAATGATGAAGGCAGAGAAGCAATTGAAGATGATTCCCAACTTCAACCTTGTGTTTCTACCTGCACAAATGCCCACACAAGCATGCCTGCACACATGTAAACCTGCATACACATGCATGGACACCACACATGTATGATTGACAAAGTGGGAAAATAGGCGCAGGCTCAAGAGTTGCCGTGTTGACTTGTGTCAGTGTTATTCTTCTATATTTCATTCACTGAGGGGGCACAAAAGCTTACAGTTAGGGCCACCAGAAATTAAATTTTATTCTGTTACAGCCCATCTCTAAACTTTAAAATTTGCATCTAAATTATCATTGTTATTAAAGATTTGTTTTAAATTACCAGTACATATGTGTAGTGCTGGAACTAAAAGCATGAGTCATCACACTTGGATGACAAGTGATTTTTTAAAAAATATTAATTTTACTGGTGAGGTGGCTCAGTAGTTAAGAGTACTGGCAGCTCTTCCGGAGGACCTGGGTTCAATTCCCAGCACCCACACTGCAGCTCACCATTGTCTGTAACCCCAGCTCCAGGAGTTCTGACACCTTCACACAGGTAGACCCGCAGGCAAAACACTAAGGCATGCAAAATAAAAATAATCAAATAATAAAAAGATATTAAGCATGTGTTTGTATATGTATGTATGTATGTACATGGCTTTGTGCCTGTGAGTAAAAGCATGTGCAGAGGTCAGAGACACTGGATCCTCTGGAGCTGGAATTACAGGCAGTTGAAAGCTGCGGGTGCTGGCAACCAAGCTCAGGTTCTCTGCCATAGCACTGAGTGCTTCTAACTACTGAGCCTTTTCTCCAGTGCCTTAGTTGACGTTCAAATTTAAAAAAATCATTTAATAATTTTATACATGTCTGCTGTGCTTTGATCCCATTCACCCCCATTCCCCTCACTGATCCCCTAACACTACTACTCGCCCGTCAGCAGGCCTCCTCCCTTGTGGGTGAATGCAGGTCTTGTGCAGGTGGACATAGTCGCTGTACGGTCAGGATCGCAGAGGCCACGTCGTATCTGGACGACAGCATGTCACAGCGTCCCTTCCCCTCAAACACTTCTGGTCTTTCTACTCCCTTTCCACAGTGTTCCCTGAGCCCCAGCGGGGTGATGCAGAAGAGCTGCTTAGGGCTGGTTACTCAACAGTCCTTTGGCCTCTGCGCTGTGGTCACCTGAGTTTTGAAGCATGTAGACTCACACAGTAGAGATCTGTGCATTTTCTCTTCAGCTCCTCTGGCATAAAAATTAAGGGTGAAGGCACATTGAAAAGTTTTTTTGGCCAAATGCAGTGTAAAGCTATACCTTATAACTTGTACAAGTGATATGCACATTCTATCTATCTATCTATCTATCTATCTATCTATCTATCTATCTATCTATCTATCTAATCTCTCTATCTAATCTCTCTATCATCTATTTATTTTTTGAGACAGGATTTCTCTGTGTGGCCCCAGCTGTTCTGGACTTGCTTTGTAGACCAGGCTGACCTCCAACTCAGACTATCTGCCTGTTTCTGACTTCTGAGTGCTGGGATTAAAGGTGTGTACCTTCACACCTGGCAATCATGCACACTTCTTCTCTGTTACTTCTCTTTGTGTGTCACTGCGACTTGGCCACACCTTGTCACTCAGTCTCAAACTGTGGTTAAGCATTGGGACTATATTTCTTTTGTCCTAGTGGTCACCAGATGATCAACAGCCTCCTCTTATGCCAAAAAAGTCATAATGTATTAGATCAGGTAATTCCAGACAAGTGTATCTGTAACTAGAGATTAGGGGCACCAGTGGCAGCTCAAGGTGAGCCGCCATGCATGATATAGGCCTCTAGTTTCTTGCAGAGTCCATGTTGAGAAAATTCTAGTTCGTGATAAGGAGTGAAGGATTTTGTGGTTTGCTTAAATAGCTTGCTTTGCAGTCTCTAGATTAAATTTAAATAACAAGGACTGTTCCCTGGCCTGGAGAGATGGCTCAGTGGTTAAGAGCACTGGCTGCTCTTCCAGAGGTCCTGAGTTCAATTCCCAGCAACCACACGGTAGCTCACAACCATCTGTAAATGAGATCTGGTGCCCTCTCCTGTCTGATGTTCTCCTGTCATGCAGGCAGAACATGCAAATAGATGCTTATATACATTAATAAATCTTTTTAAAAAATCAGCCAAACAAGGACTGCTGTACCAGTAGACCTGCTGACATGGGGTTTCGGGGAAGGAGAGGGAAGCCCAGGAGGTCTCAACCCTAGACAAAGAGCCACAGCAACAGGGGAGTGCTGAGAGCTGGAGAAAGTCTGCCCCAGGGCAAGCACATCAGTTGGCTCTCCAGTACTAATTGGTCAGCCCTGAAAACACATACATACAAGTAACAAGATGTGGATTGAGCAGGTTGTATTTATATTTTTAGGACCATCTCTCTCTGACACACGCTCACATACATTCACACAAAAGAGGCCATGAATTCAAAAGACAGTGGGAGGTAGGTGGAACCTGGCAGGGTTTCTTTCGGGGCAGGAGAGGAAAGGACAAATGCTACAATGCTATTATCAACTCAAAAAACTATTTAAAAAGTCCAGCACTGGTGGTGCACCCCTTTAATCCCAGCACCTGGGAGGCAGGGAGGCAGGCGGATTTCTGAGTCTGAGGCCAGGCCGGTTTATGGAATGAGTTCCAGCCAGGGCTACACAGAAAAGCCCTGTCTCGAAAAACAACAACAACAACAACAACAACAGAATGGAAAGCTGAGTATGGTGGTGCAGGCCTTTCAGAGGCAAGTGGATCTTGATGGGTTCAGGGGGATCTGGTTTACATAGAGACTTTGAGTCCTAGCTGCATAGAGAGGCCTTGTCTTGAGGGAAACAGATGGAGAGATCAGTGATGGAGAAATGGCTTATCTGATGAAGCATAAAGACCTATCTTAAGTTTGGGGTTTCCACTGCTGTGGAGAGGAAAGGGTTCGTTTCATCCTATACCTTTGAGTCCACCATTCAGGAAAACCAGGGTAGAAGCTCGAAGCTGGGACTGATAGAGAGGCCATGGGGAAATGCTGCGGAATGGCTTGTTTCTCACAGCTTGCTCGCTTTGTGTTCTTATACAACCAAGGACCATAATCCACAGTGAGCTGGGTCCCTCACAGCCATCATCAACTGATGATGCTTGCCCATAGGGCAATCTGCTGGAAGAATTTTTTTTTTAACTTAGTTTCCTTCTTCCTAGATGATTCTAGCTTTTGTCAAGGTGGCATAAAAGCAGCCAGCATAGTACCTGAGTTAGAACCCAAGCAAAAGGCTGGTACAGGCTGGTAAGTCCAGCTCTGGCAGTATTGTCGTGGAGGAATCCCTGAAGAGATAGATGGATTCCTTGGAGCTCAGTGGGCAGCCAGAGTAGTTGAATCGGTAAGCCTCAGGTTTGGTGAGAGATGGTCATGACACAAGCCCCCAACATACTCACCCTAAAAGGCAAAACCAAGAAAAAATGAGAACTCTGCTGGACAGGCCCACACGGTGGCTAGGCCCTTTGTGAATGTAGGTTTCAAAAACATTTTAGACACGACCACCATTTACAGGAAGTTAGAACGACCCGTCCTTTGCAGTCTCTGAATGAGCTTGGCACAGTTGCAATGTGAAGACCACTGGTTTTGTAAATTTATTATTTTTTTTTTAGGACACAGGGCATCTGGTCATTCGGTGACCTCCGAGGCTCCCCTTGAATGGCAGGCATTTGTGTCCCATCCTTAAAGCAGCCAAGAACTTCTCCGGGCTACCACCCGTCTTCACACGTCACGTGGTCCCGCTACATCCACCAACGAGTTGGTTTAGATGCCGGCATTTTTTTTTTCCCCTTGACCTTTTCTGGTCACTTCAGTGTACAAAAGGCCAGATTAAAGCCAGCCCTTATGCTCTTACAGGGTGTAGAGTGTGTCCGCATTTGGTAACTTCTCTTGGTTCTCTACGCTGTGAGACAAGTTGTTGGTCATCGTGGAAAATCCAGAATAAGAATTTACAAAGAAAGTAACCACCGGGGAATGTCTGCATTTACTTCCAGTCTTTGCCCTGCAGGGGCGAGGTTCTAGGAGTGGTCAGACACTCAAATCTGAAGGTGCCAGGACCCTTACCTAAAATGGCATAGTGTTTGGGTACGACCTGTGTCTACTCTTTTAAATACTTCATCATCTTTAGATTACTTAGGATTCCTAAATCGTAGTAAATGCTATATGAATGGTTGCTGTATTCAATTGTCTAGGGAAGGACAAAAAAGGTCCCATGTTCAGTGAATTTAAAAAAAAAAAAAAGGTTATTTTCTTTGTGTGTGTGTCAGTGTCTGAGTGCATGCGTGTGAGGACAGACAGGTGCCTTCAGCAGCAAGACCCTGTATCAGATTCCCCATGGCTAGTGTTATAGGTAGCCGTGAGCCGCTCAGTGTGGGTGCTGGGACCTGAACGCCAGTCCTCTGCCAGAACGCTATGCCTTCTTAACTGCCAAACCATCATTTCAGCTCCTGAAAGATTTTTGTTGCTGTTCAGTATTGTGGATTAAGTTCGGGGCTTTGCACGTGCCAATCAAACGCTGTGCCACCAGGGTATATCCGGTGCTATTCAGCCACGCCCCTCACCCCTTTCTGAAGATCGTCAACCACAGTTGCCTGATTCTGTGTATGTGGACTCATGATCATGTGGCGGATTGGATTACTTGAACAAACGACCTCCAAGCCTGATGTTTCTCTTGGTAACAAACAAATTGGTTTCTCCATACCATGGAAAAGTTCTCATGAGCCTGGGCGGTGGTGGCGCTCGCCTTCAGTCCCAGCACTTGGGAGGCAGAGGCAGGCAGATCTCTGAGTTCTAGGCCAGCCTGGTCTACGGAGTGAGTTCTAGGACAACCAGGGCTACACAGAGAAACCCTGTCTTGAAAAATTAAAAAAAAAAAAAAAAAGTTTTCATGAATTTGATTTTAATTGTTTTGCTGAGTACTTCATCTTATGAAAGGACTGTGAGTTTTAAATCCACACATGTTGCTCAGCAATCAGTGTCTAGTCTGCTCTTTTGAGTGATGTATTTGCATTCGATACGGAATTTCTGTTTGTGCAACTGTGCAAAGATTTACCTGTGGAAGATAAATTCTTCAAGCAAACAAGACAGTCAAAAAAGTCAAAAGTACAAGCATTTTCAAGGCTCCTTTTGCTTAAGGAAAAAAAATTTAAAACCTACCTATGATATCAGAGACATAATATCTGCCTGCTTATAGTCAAGTGATTGTTCCTACTGTAGAAAAAAAACAAACCTTCCTCCTAAGAACTTTAGAGCGAGCCAGGGGTGGTGGCGTATGCCTTTGATCACAGCACTCAGGGAGGCAGAGGCAGGCTGATGGCTGCAAGTCTGAGACTCTCTTGAGTCTGAGCTCCTCCAAGATTCTGCCACCTATCTGGTTCTTGCTGCTGGATTTACATGTTTCCTTTTCATCTGGCTAGAGGGGCACTCCAGAACTGGCAGCCAGGGATGGACTCACTCAGCAGGAGAGAGCCATGGGTGGGGAGCATGCTTAGCATGCCTGAAGGCTTTGGGTATGGCTTCAGGCTCGTATGCCTTTCTCTCTGACTGATCACCATATAGTACCAGTTTCTCCTCTGAATTTTGCATTCACAAGGCTTTCGAGAGGTAACGTGAGTGTGAAGCCTTGATGTAGCGGGCACATCCTTTCATTTCAGGGAGAGGATAATTTATATAAAAGGAAACGTCCGACACTGAATTTTTATATATTTAAAGAATTTAAGCTATTTACCCAGAGGCAGAAATGATTTGAGGCTTAGGAAAAAACCATCATGGATAATTTGAAATTCATGCATTATTATTAGATTTAAAGTCACATCTTTCTTTATCTACATCACATTCATCTAAGTTTAAGAGAAGCATCCTAGGGGTTTGAATGGATTTTATTTATTATTATTATTTTATTATTTTTTACTATAAAGGAGACGGCACCCTTAAAAAAAAAAGCCTTGATTTTTCACAGTAGTCAGCTTGCAGCAAATAACTAATGCTGTAACAGGTGGTGTTTGCCCACACATTCCCCCAATTAAATATGGTGTATGTAGGTCTGCCTTCTGATGGAAGGGGAAAAGCCCACAAATGACAGCAGCGGCAACAACAACAACAAAAAACCCCACAAAGATGAGATCACGGAAAGGGTAAGGAACACCGAGGGAGAGGCGAGAATGAAGAAGAGCTAGGTGCAGGAGGATGTGAAAGACTGCAGAGAATGTTCCTTTAGGATGGTGTGGTGTGGAGCATGGGTGTGGTGGCCAGCTTGGGGTGGCCAGAGACTTAATTCGGCATCTGAGTATTGCCTCGGGGACCCGACAGGCTGTCCCGAATGAACTGGCCACGCTTATGTTCTCCACGCTTGGGTGTGGAAGATCCCCTGAGTGCTCTCCCTGACATGCCTTTCTTGGGACAGGTTGGGGATTGATTTTATTTTATTTTTTTAAAATTCTGTACAGGATTGCTGTGTAATTTCCATCACTCCTTCCTCCGTAGTTCTTTCTCCCAGGGTGAAAGAAGGTGGTTTTGTTTTGTTTTGTCTATTTTACTTTTGCATTCACTTGAATTTGGTCTCTGTTCAAAATAATTTCTGAAGACAAGAAATGAATCTTGCACGGGCCCGGGACCTAGATTGCTGGCATGGCCGGCTGGAGCATCTCCCAGCTTGCACATTTTATTTTATTTTTTTGAGAATCCCATTAAATTTTATTCAGGAGTCCCTTCCCAGCCAAATGTAATGTTTCCATGGATACAATTAATGGGGAAAGCAATTTATAAGACTGATGTAAAAAAAATGAGCACTCTATCAGCCCCCCTGCTGGTCGCATTTAGAGACTGGAGGAAGGAGGTCAGCTCTTGTGGGTTTACCAGAAGCTCCAGAAGGAAGCACAACAATGAAAGCCAAAGCCAGAAGCATCTGTTGAAGTGTAAGGAATCACCCAGAAAGATTAGGGGAAACGGAAAATGCCACCAAACCGGGATATCTTTTCACGTACTTCCTGTTGACAGAATACTCTGCATGAGAACCTTAAAAAAAATAATAAAATAAAAAATCCCTAAAACAAAAGAAGCTAAAACATCCCTTCCCTTTTCAGGGATGAAAGGTGGTGTTTGGTGCAAGTTGGGCAGAGCCAAGACCCTGGGGAAAACTGTCACTACGTATCCCCTGTCGCTAATTCATACCCGATATAAAGTTATTAGGACCCACTCATTAGATTTTTCTTCGCTTGTCTCTTTTATTTCTTGAAAAACATACAGGGAAGTGACGCTGACATCAGTTCACCTCACAGTCTAGAATACTGAATCAAACTGTGGTTTTTTTAGGCATTTCAAGATGTCTTAAACCCCCCCACCGCCCAATCCCAATCCCCAATCTGAGCCCCAATCTGAGTTCGGGACCAGAGAAAACATCTAGAGATTTGGGTGTAGAGTCCCAGGCCTTGCTGTCTATGGTTCCCGAGGTTTTGAGTGACTCCTGTCTGTTTTCTTCTTCGGCCACTCTGATTTGGGGAAAGAAGTAAGTCCGAAGTTGTGTTCATTTTAGTGGCACCGAGCACCCAGCCGCTGCATCCACCGAGAAGTTACCTCTTCTTTTTTCTCTTATACGGCTAGCACTGTTCCGGAGAAAGCCGGCATGAGAACAGAGAATGTGGACGAGTCTCTCTGAGGGTAAGTAAGTGCAGTCTAATTGCTTACAAGCAAACGTGTCTGGGAAACTATTTGTTTATGTTTAGCACCCCTTGTGTTGTTGACTGCCTGAAAGATGCGGCTCAAAACCTTTCTTCCCTGCAGAGGGCAGCCTCCCTCCACCAAACGAACCCCAGCGCCCAGCAGCCTTGCCTGCTGACAACAAGCATTATAATTATTTTTTAAGCTGTGAATGTAAATAATTCCCCTTTTCCTTTTGGATGGGGCAATAGAAGGAGGGAGAGGGAAAAAAAGTAACCTGTTCTACATTGGAAAATTATAGATTGTGCATAGCTTGGGTGTGTGTTTTCCCGTCGTCCTTTTGTATTTTGTCTTGCTGACCAATTTTTTTTTTTTTAAAGAGATTGAATGCATTTTTGAATAAGCATTGAGTGAGAGATAACAAATAAGGTCTCAAATGGAGGGGGCAATGGCAGTTAGGAAAATAAGAGACCCATCAGGCTGGGTGGTAGATTAAAAATACATTTATAGCAAGAACTTGAGAGCCTACAAATTGCCCCACCATGGCCACCAAAGTGAAACACCACAAGCTGTTATGTTTTTAAATACAGAAATTAATTCTACTGTAAAGAGGGTTCTATCGGAGGCTGGAGTATTTAATCTGGAGAGTGTGAGAAAAAGAGGTGTTTCTTTTGGTCATATTTCTCTCCTGTTTGATGTGTGTCTCTGGCAGGGAGAGGAATGGATTAAATGGAGGCAGGTAGTCCAGAAAAACACAGGAACCATCCCAGTAACAATGCTCAGACACACCTCACTGATGCCTAGAGAAATGGGTGATAGCAGAATCCTCAGACAGTTCAACCTGATTCTCCTGGACTCCAGGAGGAGAGCTCCTTTCCGCTGACCACAAGAACAGCTCTTAGAGAGATTCAGGCAGATGCTGAGAGGACAGAAAAACAATGCTATAAAACAAACTTTTTAGTCCATCAGCATCAGTGGGTAAAATCAGCCGCAATCTGGGTGTAGAAATCCATAATCTCCCTCCCAAATGTTTTCACAGGATTTAAAAAAAAATAAAAATGAAAAACATGAGAAATACGTAAAATGCTCTTTATGAAGGAAAATGCCCAGAAATGGGTGCCCTGGGGATGCCATGGTGGAATATGCAGTTCACACAGTTTTCACAGTTCGATTGCAAGTTTGGCAATGGCTCTGAGAATTCCTTTCCCGCCCGTCTATTAACTCACAAGCATTTCCCCAGCTCCTTTCCTTAAGCAGCTCAAAATGTGACTTAAGGGAAAAAAAAAATGTATGCGCGTGTAATGTCCGGATGATTTTGCAAAGTGTCATTTATTTATTCACCCTCACCGCCCGTTTCTGCTCAGGTGCAGCTGCCACGTCGGAAGATAAAGCGAGCACAAAGACGTATTGTCTCTCACTGAGGAGGAGGACCTGGAAGTGATTTAAATTTTTTTTTTTTTTTTAAAAGGAGAACAACTTATATTTTTGGAGCTGACTCTCTTAAATCTTGCAGCTGTGTCACCTGCGATTTATGACAGCTGCACCCGAGCCAGGTGGAACAGCAGCCTCGAAAATGGCAGAAAAATGACGGTGCGAGGGAGGGCTCGGACCGGTCTGGTCTTCCCCGTGTGAAGTTTAATCAGGTTACGGCGGGTGACGCGATCTGTCTTGGTAGCCGTTGGGAAACTCTTTTGAAAGGATGAATGATCAGTCTTCCAAAACTTAAGGCACGGAGAGATTGCACAAGTGCAGGTGGCCCAGACTTGTATTCGGCAGCTACAGATGTTCCTGCTGGCTGGCGCGTTCCCTTTGACCAAATGATCCATTCTATGCCATGTTGATAGCCTCCATGCGATCATGGCTGTTAGGACCAAATGTTTGGAGGGGCTTTTACTGGTACCAAGTAGATTAGGGCTCAATAGCCAATTTTGTTCTATGCTGACATTGTTTCCTCCTTGTCCAGGTCAACATATAATTCTTCAGTTCAAGAACTATAGGGTAAGATAGTTGTATGTGTCAACCTGGCTTATCTTTGAGAGCTAAAGAAGTTTGCTTTATTAAGTTGGTAATGAGCAAACCCGCTATTCTGTTATTATAGTGACATCATTCTATCCAGTCAATACTGGCTGGCAACATGTAATGCTTTTCTAAAATTTCAAAACAAGCATAATATTTGCTTATACTCCTCTTCAGGGATAGTCCCTCATGCCGCTAGTAAGAGTGGGCACAACTTTTGCTCCTTCATCTCAACTTGACTTAGGTCTGCCCTCTTGTTTTAAGTGGACACTGATTAAAACTCCCCAGATATAAAACATTAAACAGGAGAGCAAATGTGCAAAGGATTTGGAAGGCTTTCAAATAGCTAAAAAAGTAGAAATCAGACAGAAAGATTGTTTTGCTTAAAGAAGAAGAAGAAGAAGAAGAAGAAGAAGAAGAAGAAGAAGAAGAAGAAGA
>NW_026596034.1:24008225-24025129 GCF_907164565.1 Psammomys obesus
GAAGAAGAAGAAGAAGAAGAAGAAGAAGAAGAAGAAGAAGAAGAAGATTAAGATTTTCAACCTGTGAAATTTGTGAGTGTCATTATTGTTGAAATAACTGAGGACAACACATGCTCTCTCTAGATATATGGGTAGGTATGTGCACATATGCGTATATAAAACTAGGAGTGTTTGTGTTAAATAATGTCCAGTTTCTTCCATGGCTAGTAAGGTATACCTTGCCAACTCTGTGAGTTAGTGTCCTTCATGAAATATATGTGCTCGTGGTGCCTACAGAGCCGAAAATGCAGGCCACAAATGCTTGGTTTTATGTTTCCTGAGACTTCGGACATGGTATGCACAGGGAAAGAGATGAGCAACTCCTGTAAGGCTTGAAATTTTAAAAATTACATTTCAACTGCAGTGATTCTGAATCCCTGACCTTTAAACAGAGTTTTCTTAGAATTTTTAAGGCTTGACTTAAATTATAAAAAAAAAAAAAAAAACAAAAAAACATTAAAATGTGTACAGACATGAATTTTCCTATTTGATTGGAAAAGCAGAAGTGTCTGGCACTGTGGTCCCCATCTCTGTCTGAGGATGGCTTATGCTAGGTTTTCCTTGCCTCTTTCCGTAGATGAGTGTAAACAAATCTGCAATGGGAACTTGGATTTTCCAGCCATTCTGGATCTTTGCTGCTGCATCAGACTCTTAATTCCTTTTGAGTTTATACCGTTGCATTTGCTCTTATTACACCAAAGGCATCCCTTGGAATGGTTCCTTACTTTCTTCCCATTCCTTTCATTTGCAGATGAAAGGCAAATGCATATTTAAAAAAATATAAATAAATACAAGGTGGTTAGGGCCATTCATCACAGCCCCTGTCTGCTGGGTCTTTGTGTCTGCCCCTGCTGCGCGCATTACATTACATTTCTGAACCTGGTGTGAGTGCGTATTTCTTCCTAGCAGTTTTTTCTTTTGTAGTCTATTAAAATAAAAATATTTTCACCCAGCAGAAACCTCCATTGGTTCTTCTACACTGTTGCCCCACAAGCCTTTGCAGGACAAGAAAAGATTATCTGGGGCCTAATTCTGAGGGTTTTTTTTTTTTTTTTTTTTTTTTAATGAAGAAATCAAAAGTGTAATTGTTAAAACCCAGTGTGCCCTTTAATGTCAGAAGGGAAAGAAGAATTAGATTGCTGGTGGCAAAGCAACAGGGAAGGGGGAGGGGGAGAGGAAGAAAGAGTGAGAGAGCGAGAGAGAGAGAGAGAGAGAGAGAGAGAGAGAGAGAGCTAGAGAGAGAGAGAGAGAGAATGCAAGGCAGGCCCTCTGGAACTGGGGGTTTGTGGTTGAGAGTGATGAGGGGACACAGACTTGTGAGTATAAGGTGAAGTGCATTTACTAGTGGATCTAGGGAGCCAGCTCCTGTAGCAGAGTTGTTGGGCAGGGATAAATACAGTGACCTGCTCCTTTGGCCATTCACCTTGCTGCTGTTAAATTATTTCTTAAAAGTCCCGATTTGCAGATGGTCCCAGGGATGCTTACGTAAACTCGGGAGGTGGACTATCACCTACATAACAACTTGGGCCCATCCTAGGATAAAAACCATTCCGTGTGTGGCTTACAGAGATATCTGCCCTTTGCAACCTTGCTTGTAACTGGAGTGGTTTAGCCTGCGCTTTCATTTCTGATTCAGAGGGGGAAGGCAGCTAGACATTTCCATCTCATTGATTGCTCACCCCACTTTGTGGGTTGGATAGTTAAATGGGACACCCTGATCGGGGGGGCTTGAATCAAGATTGTTCAAGGCTACTAAAAAGAGAGGTTTCCTGAGACTGTCTTCAGAGATTGGTCTGCTACCAGAATCCTCAGTTTTGAATTTTGCTCAGTGACATTTGGCATCCCTGTGTATTTCAGGGCACAGATATGGGACGAAAGGTTACTTGAGCATTTCCTGCTTCAGGTTTAATTGGTAATGTAACAGAATAGATTTTTTTTTTTTTTTAAAGGAGAGAGCAGTGGATCTCACCAAAACCCAGAGTTATGTCTCAGCACACAAACAGTTAAAATATCCACTCATGGGAGTATGAAGGCAGTGGCTCAGGCTGCCAGTCCGGTTGACCAGTGTCAGACTGCCCTGACAGAGAAGCATACCTTCATTGCATCATAAATAAAACAGACAAATTACTCCCCCCCCCCTTCCCTTAGGATGGAAAAAGCACAGGGAAGGAGGGCTGAGGGGGGAGGGGTGATTTGGAGGGTGTGTGTGGGGAGTGAAGAATTAGAGAGAAAGAAAAAAAATCCTTTCAGCCCCTCCATGAATCTCAGCATGGCAGCCGAGAACAATGAGAAAACCAGGCAATTACCTAGAATCCCCGTTCTCTTATCCAGACATAGAAAATATATTCTCGCTCCATCCAGCCTTGTTCCATCCCCCACCCCTGCCGCCTCCTCCCCTTCCCCCATCAGCTATCTAATTCCGTTCTTTCCAGGAAGGCCCAGCTGATGTAACAAAAGGGGGAAGGTTTCTGATGAGGGGCACTCAGGCAAGACTTCAGGGCCCAGCCTATCATGAGAGAAATGGGAGACTTTTTTTTTTTTTAAATTTTGTGCCATCCCAGCCTTTGATTACCTCTGATGTCATAATTCATAAATGAAAAAAAAAAAAAAAAAAAACAAAAACCAACCCCAATGCAGAGAGGTGTCTTACAGATTGAACTCTCTCCCTGAGAAAGTCATATGGTAAGAATACTAAAAAAAACACCTCACCCTATGCCAAGAGCCAGCCACATCCCTTGGAGATTCCACCCTGTGGTGTAGCTGGGCATCCTGGGGAATTCTGGGATGGAGGAGGACTTCCCCCAAAGTCCCTGGAGGACTTTGGTTTTCTTCCTTATGCAATTGGTGTGACTGCGGAGAGACTGCCCTGGTACCCAGGATGAAGATACTCCTGGCCCTAGTCATCTGACAGGTTTCGTACTCCAGACACACTCAGCAGGGCAAAGTGTAAGCGTGTGCATCTGGCTGCAGGCCTAGCAGGGATGTTTGATGAGCCCATCTGTTGAAGAAGGATGTCGGAGCATGAATTTCCCCATCACTTGCACTCCCTGAAGCTAGAGCAGACGCACGCTAGCGCCCTACATCTACCTACTGTCCAAGGAAGGACTCTCTTTACTGCGGGGGTGGGGTTCTCCAATGCATCACCCACGCGTCTTGTCTCGACTGGTCATTCGTAAAGGGAGACAGCTGCCTGGGGTTAGGGTGTGGCTGCAGCTGCTTGCAAAGATTCCTCCTGGCTCTCTTTATCATGGCATACTCAGGCTTTCCCATGGCGACACTTACCCAAGACAGGGCTTGAAAGGGACTGAAGTTTCTTCCTTGACAAACAATTGACCAACTCTCCCAGGCTAGGAGACCATCGCACTTGTTGGCATTCAGGGCTTATTTTACCTTTTAAGTAAAGCAGACTGACTGCAAAGGCCATTGTTTCAGTGGAGTGTTGGTCTTTGGTTTCAAAGCGGGCGCATAGCGCTTTGACATCTATTATTCCTTTAAAGTGAGGTTTACATCTCAAATTATATAGTTTTCACCATATCTGTTTTCACAACTTACTCACAGAGGGCTTGCACTTCTTTGAATTATATTGTAAGAGCTGAGCATGTGTATCCAGAGTCTGGTTCAAATTACAGTTTTGCGTCTTGACCCGTGTGTTAGTTTATTTCCGCACGTCCATGACCTGCCAGAGCAACTTAAGGGAGGAAGGTCTTACTTTGGTTCATGGTTTCAGAAACAGAGTCTGGCGTGGTAGGGAAGGCCCTGAGGAAGGGGGTAGCAGGGGCTTGAGGTCAGAGCCTCGGGTGGGTATCATCTTCACATGTGACTCATGTGACACATGTGACTGTAGGTCACAGTCCCATTGGCTTCCGAAACAGGGCCACCAGCTAAGTCACCACGTGTTTGAACTGGGAACTTTCCACATCCAAACCGTCATACCTGGCTCCATGTCAGGAAATGAATCGGTCTAACTGAGCTTTAACCCTTTCAGCCCCCAAACAAAAAAGTTACACAACAAAACCTCGTCTAGAGTCTGTTGAAGTTTAAAGAAAGATGAAAGTACGTCTTTATCACTTGGTGAGCCAAAGCGCCTGGCAGAGTTGGTTGTCATTACTTTTGCGTAATGACCCTCCATGGCTTGTGGATTTTTGAACCCATAGACTCAAGTCAACCTCAGACAAAACCTTCTGAAAAGTCATTACTGAGCATCATTGTTTTCTATACTGGGTGGTAGAACAACACTTTACTGAACATTTACATTGCGTTAGGTACATAATAAGCGAGCGTTGATTTAAAGTATGTTGAGAGAGAGGTGCACACATTATGCACAGATAATAAATAAGCTATTAATTTAATGAACTTGAGTCTTCTCCCATTTTGCTTTCTTTAGGGGTGAGGGGAGGGACATTCCTAAGTAGGAATAAAATCAAGACATTCCCCAAGCCAAGAGATGGCATGAGGCAGAATGACCTTTGTGGCCAGTGGTGGGTCTGAAAATCCCCAAGGTGGTCTTGGTGGAGACTGAAGATGCCCTGGAAGACATACAGTCCACCCAAACTATTCAGACTCTTAATTATGTGAACTTCAATGATTGGACAGTAATTAGCATGGCTAATTTTAAAATGATCGAAAGCAACCACCCTGTTTTTATACTAGCATTGTTGGTTTCTAAATACACAGTCCATGAATCAAAATTGACTTTCAATTTTGTGTTAGGTCCCAAAGGAACTCAGGACAAATGGGTGATTGAGATGCCTATTAAACATATCAAAGCAGACTCTGGCTGCCAGTTTCCCTTCGTCCCTACCTGGTACCGGGTCCTCCTGGCTAGCCTACCCTGCCCCCTATCCTAAAGTCTTTAGCCCAGGGCTGGGCTTGGTTTCCCATCCCCCAGCATCTGATACCTGTAAAACCTCAGCCATTTTGGCTACCTATTCTTTTGGGGCTCTTGGTCTCTTGGTTCTTGGCTCTTCTCTTGTTCCTCTCTCTTTTCTCTCCATCCGGACCCCCACTGACTCCATCGTCCAATGGCCTGGTTCAGCCTGGACTCTTCCAGATGCCTCTGGCTGTGCTGTCCCTCACACCTACAGTAAACTTCCTTAATCCAAACCTAGTAGAGCAATCATGCCCTATTTGTTATTTATTTATTTTTATTTATAATTTTCCCATTCACTTTGGAAAATAAGCGGAGGAACAGGTTCCTTAAATACACGTGAACTTTCTTCCTATGCTCCTCCTCCTATGCTCCTCGGGGTGCTGAGGTTTATATTTTTTTTTTTACATCTAGGGGGCATGCAAATAATTCTATAGGGACATCAGGGCAGGGACTGATATTGCATATTAAGACTGCAGCTTTGTGGATCTTTGCAAGGCTTTTCCTTAACGTGATGTAAAGGTTTGTGAGCTGTCATCTCCGTGCTTGTAGGCTGTGTTATACACAAAGCCCTTCAGCTTCTTTGACACCAAACCTGGATGCCGTTGCTGTTTACACTCCCCAGTTAGTAGCGGTAAGCCTGAGAGGCACTAATAAAAATAATTAACTGATAAAGATTTGGATGCTCGAAACAATTGGTCCCCCTTCTTGACAGCACACGGACAAATGGCCTGCCGTTAGCCAGCCTTTCTAGAAATCTGTTTTGCTAAACCTTTTTTTCAAAAGTCTTCTCTTACACGGTGACCTTTCCCTTTCTTTCCTCTTCCCTGTTCCCTCTGCTCACTCCTTAAGTCCATCTTTTAATCCCCTTCCTCTTTTCTTTGCCTCCTTCCTGCTTTTTTCATCTTCTCATCCTTTCTTCTCTTCCTTCCTTTCATTTCCCTTTCGGGTCCTCTTCCTTCCTTTTCCTCTTTTTCCACCTCCCCCTCCCTTGTGGCCTCTCCACTCTTACCTTTTTTGCCCCCTCCTTCCTTTCCTTCTTTTTCTCCCCCCCCCCCGTCTGTTTCCTCCTTTCAGTTCCTCCCTTTTTCTCTTTTTTTCATTTCTCTATGTGAGACTATTCTTCACAACATTCCGCCTTCACTGCTTTGTAGTTAACTCTGTGACGACTGAGTGGAAATTGACCATTGCCTAGCAGTCCTGTGTGCCCGCTCTGCCAGCGAGCCTGCGTGGTCCATCCTCTTTCCCTCCGCCTCGTTCCGCCGTCCTGGGCGCGCTTCCTCACTCCCACTGTCTGCTGTCTTCCACCTCGACACTCCCTCGCCCTCCCGGATGCTTCCTGGGGTTCCTTTTGAAATTGATGCTGGCCTTTTGTTCCGGGCGTACTCTGAGCTACTGGGTCAGGCAGCTCGCAGCCTCCCTGGGGCAGTGCTATGATGAATTTTGGCATGGCCAGCCTGCTTAACAACTCCATCGCGGAAGTGCCAGATTCCTCCAAGACTGAAAGGCTGTGATGAGCTTTTTTCCAAAGGCTGCACCAGGTTCCAAAATATGAAAGATTCCCGCAGATCTCTAAATTATGTGGCAGTTTTTTAGAGCTACACCTAGCCAATAAAAGTGAATTTTCTGTTGCAAAAAACACAGCTACTCTATGATCTTATTTGTTGGGGGGTGGGAGGGAATCGGATTTTCCTGGAACACTTGTTGCAAATCAGTGATTTGCTACTTCAAATTTCAGGTCCTGTGAATCTTTCCACATGGGTGATAGCCAGCTATGTAGGTGTCGTCTTTATCATCAATCATGTGTTTTTGTCTTTTTACAAATCATAATTGCTATGAAAGAGTCTGCCAATTACTGTTTGTCTCTTTAGAAACTTTTAGAAAGTTGTCCATATTGAGTACACATATTTTTAAAACGAATTATTTATTTTAGATTATGTGCATGGGTGTTTTGCCTGCATGTATGTAAGTGCACTATTTGTGTCTCTAGTGCCTTCAGAGGCCAGAGAGGGTCTTGGATTCCCTGGTACTACAGTTATAGGTAGTTGTGAGCCACCATGAGAGTGCTGACACCTGAACCCAGATCCTCTGAAGAGCACTAAGTGCTCTCAACCATGGAGCCATCTCTCCAGTCTCTGTGACTGTATTTTTTGAGAGTTGAACCAGTTAATTTTAGAACCAGTTTAGAAACATTTAGAACCACTTTCTGCTTGCATGTGAAAAATCATTTAAGTTAGGGTATGTAGTCAGCCTTTCATACCTGTGGGTTCTGCATTCACGGGCTTTGACAAAGGAGGAAAAGTTAGGGGAAGAGTTGTATCTGCTGTGGACAGGTATAGACTGGCTTTCTTGTCATAGTTCTTGAAACAGTACACTGTAGGAGCTGTCTACAGAGCAATCTACACGAGAGTTAGGCACGCAAAGGACCAGCTGAGGGTGACCCTCATTCAGTCGGGGAGCATACGTGTATGTAAACACACTGTCATTCTGTTGTTTATTATTTATTTCTTTTGAGACATGGTTCCTCTGTGTAGTCCAGGCTGGCTTAGAATTCACTGTGTAACCCAGGATGGCTCTGAACTCCCTGTCATCCTCCTGCCTCAGCCTCCCAAGAGCTGAGATGACAGGTCCTACTTACTCTGCCCTTTAAAATTTTATCTTTTACAGTGTATATATATATATGTATGTCTATGTTTATGTGTGTGTGTGGATGGGTGTGGATGGGTGTGGATGGGTGTGGATGGGTGTGGATGGGTGTGGATGGGTGTGGATGGGTGTGGATGGGTACAATGGCACATATGTGGAGGCCAGAGGACAACTTTTTGGAGCTGCTTTTGCCATGTGGGTTTTGAGAATTGAACTTGAGGTATCAAACTTAGTGGCAAGCACCTTTACGGAGTTACCTTGCTGGGCTGCTCTTTAAATTTTTGTTGTAGAAACATCATCCTGCCATTTTATTAGATTCCAGCATCTACAGGTTTTGCTGTGGTATTGAAACTTTATCTTTAATAATTGTTTTACCTTAGTTCTCCTAGTACCTGCCTTGAACCTGGGACCTTGCACATGTTTGGATGTGTCACACTGCCCAGCTACATCTCCAGTCCCTTTTTCAGGATAATTTGTGTTTGAGTTTATCCAACCTGGCCTCGAACTTCAGGATTCTCTTACCTCAGCCTCACAGGTAGCTGAGATTGCAGACCTGTAAGACCAGGCCCCGCTTCTGTCTCCTTCCAGTTACCGAAAGAGCAAATGATGATTTTTAATTAGAGCAACTTTCATGCTGTGTAAGGCAGAGAATGCAACACCACTGTGGACCTTTTCGTGTTATTCACGAATGAGAAAACATTTAAAGCAGCGGTCCTCGACCTGTTGGTAGCGACCCCTTTGGGGAGGGGGTGACTAATGAGCCTTTCACAGGGGTCACCTGAGACCATCAGAAAATACAGATATTCAAATTACAATTCACAACAGTAACAAAGTTACGGTTATGGAGTAGCAACGAGAGTAATTTTATGGTGTGTGTGTGTGTCGGGGGAGGGTCCCCTGATTTCAACTTAGCTTTGTAAACTGGGATCTGCCTTTGGACTTGAGTTCATTGTAATCCCTGTATCCCTAGGCCTCACATCAAGCATCTCTACAGTAAAAAAAAAAAAAAAAAAAAGAGAGAGAGAGAGAGAGAGAGAGAAAAGCACACGTCTGTGTGTTTTCAGCACCCGTGATGGGGTCTTGAGGAGGATGACTTAGGCAGAGTTAACAGTATCCTCTTCCTTACTCTCTCTGGAATTCATTAAGTTAATATACTGTTGCCTGCATGGGGCTCCTTCTTTGAGTACAGTTAAATGCCTATTTAGACATGTCACTGACTATCTGATGGGGGGGGGTACCTGAAGCGTGGTTGGCCCAGGGAGAGGGTGGCTGGGGGGCGGGAAGGGTGGGGTAGAGGGAAAAGAAGTGTCGCTCTCTATATTTTTTCACTTAAAATGCTTCTTAACAACCCTTTGCAGCTGGCAGAAGGCTAAGGTTTCTCACACTCTGAAAGGAAGTCAGGCCATAAATAACCCGGGCAGGCACACCTGGAAAGAATAATGCTTTTTCTAGGCTGTCCACTGTGTGGAGGATGGATGCCAGGGTGGCGAGTGTGCTCACGTGGCCCGGAAGATTGTGTAAAGGCCAAGTTAAGATGAAGCAGGGGTGTGTGTGTGTGTGTGTGTGTGTGTGTGTGTGTGTGTGTTGGGGGAGGGGAACATTTTCATTTTCGGTTTCCAAGCTTCCAGCCCACGGTTTAAGGTGGGAAGTGAAGGAAGATGTTTGTGGAACTTTAACACAGTGTCATCTTGTTCCGTGTGACGGGCTCTGTTCTCGAAGAAGTGGGCAAGGGTATTGGACCAGAGACTGGGGGACTTTCCAGAATGTGTTCTGATCATCACACTTAGGGAGAGGACTCGGAGGACAGAGATAAGCTATACTTTCTTCATCTGGAACACGAAATAACAACTTGCGTTGGGCTGGGAGGTAGCTCAGTCGGTACCCAGCACCCATGGAGGGGCAGGGGAACAAGCATGGTGGCACATGCTTGTAATCATAGCGTTATGGAGGTGGAGACAGGCTGCCCCCGCCCCCTCCCCCACCCAGGGCTTGAAAGACAGCCCAGTTTAGCACACCTGTGGGCTCCAGGTGGAATGAGAGACCCTGCCTCAAAATAAAGGCGGAGCACTGTTGAGGAAGATACTTGACACTGTGTCCTGCCCGCCTCCTGCACGCAAGAACATGTATGCACATAAAACAATGCGGAGAGGAACGACCGCCCCCCCCCCCTCGGCTAAGTAGATTGCCCGGCCTCTAAGGATACACAGGATTTTAGTCAGTGTGCTAAACCGGATTCCTGTTGGGAATCAGGGTTCCTCTGTAGAGTCTCCTGGGTGCTTCTGGGGAGGCACTTGACTGTTGGTACTAGTTGAGAGGTTCAGGCCGAATGCTGTCAGCCCTTCGCAGACTTTAAGCTCTAGTATCCATCCCAGCCTCCCCGGGGCAAAGCACAGCTGAAACCAGTCAGCCACGTCAGCCTGCATTCCTTCCGTCTGGAAAGTGTGCGTCCCGCCTCTCTTCCTCACACACCAGGTTCATGTTGAGGCCACATGACAAAATGAAAGTGTGCTACACACATCCACACTGGGTGTGACTGTGGAACATTCACTTCCGGGGTGAGAAGAGGGCACAGGTCTCCCACAGCTCATTCTGTATTCTGCTGACTTTGTCTTCGCTCTGAAGTCCAGACTGGAAAGAAATCCTTTTCATGTTAAACAGAAGTGAACCAGGCAGGAACTGTTGTGGCAAGGAGCTTGGGGTGTGTAGCTGGGAAAGAGCAAAATGGCTCTGAGGGTTGGCACCTGCCCAGTTACTATGCCTTAAAGCTTTTATGATCTGAGAGAGGCCTCTGTCTCCACTCTTTGGGAGCTGGCCAGGGTAGAGAAGCCCTCAAGAGTCTAGTATCTAATTCCAACATATGTTCAGTCTCTCTAGGCGCTCACAGAGTGTTCCCTGTGTGTTGACTGCTCAGCGCGCTTATGGCATTGAAGGATGCAGCAGGGAAAACAAGTGGGTTTGCGGCTATGGGAACTGCAGTCACAATCTCCTCCCCCCCTCCTCGAGTTGACTCCCATCCCCCATGAGTTGTCTCATTTTCATGGCGGATTGAGATTCATGTGTCTCCAAGATCAAACCTCTGTATTGGTGTACTCTGGTACAGAGAGAGCTCCAAGACTTTAGATGCTAGAGAGCCTGGTGAGAGGTCCCTGCAGGGTCCCCCTGGGAGGAACAAGTACTGTAAATGTGAGCCTTGTGGGAGGCCACCCAAGATTCAAACCATGACACCTAATTTGATATGCCACCCACCCATCCATCCATCCATCCATCCATCCATCCATCCATCCATCCAGTCACTTTTCCCACTCAGTAATTATGTGCTGGGCATTTCCTCATGCAAAGTATTTACAGTGCCACAGGGAAATATAAGCATTACAAGGCCTGAACTTTATCTTCTGCAAAGGTTCACCCTAATATGTATCATGTGCTATAATTTTCATGCATGTCAATCCCTGAGTAGGCTAGATCAAGAGGTTTTCTTCCTTTGGTTTTTTAAACAGTGAAATAAAAGAAACCAACAAACATATTTGCTTTGCTTTTTCTTTTTTCTTCAGAATGATGAGAGTCGTCACTGATTTTAAGTTAAAACATATTTGACGTTGAATGTCGAAGAAGACTATTCCATTAATTAAACAAGTGAAAATAGAGACTGAGCATACTCAGGGCGATTTTTAAAAGGAACAATTATTTTAGCAACAGGTTGTGAATTGAAAATTTTGCTTCAATTATAGCTGAAGCCCAGAGTCTTTTTGCTATTTCCTTGCAGACCAAAGACTGAGAGTTTATGCACCTTAGGATAAAGATGTGATCTGCAGTCATGGAGTTACTATATGCTCTTCTCCCAAGAGGGGAAGAGCAACATTCTGACAGTGAGGAGCTGGTGTTACTGCGGTGCTCTTTCTGACATTACTGTTCACTTTTTCAAAGTGTAAATTAGACCTTCTAACCTTTGCCTCGGCAGCCAGCAGTAATTGAGAGTATTTGAGTTTTTCTTTTTTTCATCTACAGGGGGAAATGTTTCACATAATTCAAGAATAGCAAATATTGGCGCACCCCCCCTTTTTTTTTTTTTTGCGTTAGTATCAGGGAAGAGGGAAGGAATAACTGAAAGCTATTTTCTTGAGGGGGATGGCTCAGTGTGTAAAGGTGCTTGCCACCAAATCAGGTCATCTGAGAGTGATCCCCAGGATCCACATGGAGGAAGGAGAGAATTAACTTCTACAAGCTGTCCCCTGAATTCCACTCACATACCTATATGCACATAAAATAAATAAAATATAATAAAAAATTGAAAAAGAACAGTTTCTAAAGTGACCAATAACAGAGACAAATCTAATGAGGAAATCAATGGATGGTCTGTGTTCACGGGCATTTTTTATGTTTCTGTTTTATTGGATGATTTTGGAAGTAAATCTATTTTGTGATCTGTTTTGGAGTTTTCTTCTTTTTTTAAGTTAACATAGTTTTAGTTCAGTGTGTGTGTGTGTGTGTGTGTGTGTGTGTGTGTGTGTGTATCTATACATTAGATGTTGTGTTGACTAGTGTTTGTCAACTTGACACAAGCTAGAGTCATTTTGGAAGAGATAAACTTAACTGAGAAAACGCCTCTACCAGATTAGCCTTTGGCAAGCCTGTGGGGCATTTTCTTGGTTGATGATTGGTGTGGGAAGGCCAGCCCACTGTGGACAGTGTCACCCTGGGCAGGTGGTGCTGGGGTATATAAGAAATCAGACTCGTAACTGGGCAGTGGTGGCACACGCCTTTAATCTTACCATTTGGGAGGCAGAGGCAAGCAGATCTCTGAGTTCAAGGCCAGCCTAGTCTACAGAGTGAATTCCAAGACAGGGAGAGCTACACAGAGAAACCCTTTCTTGCCGCCTGCTCCCTCCCCAAACAAAAGAAGGCAGGCTGAGCAAACCATGAGAAGCAAGCCAGTGAACGGCACTCCTCCGTGGCCTCTGCATCCGTTCCTGCCTCCAGGTTCCCAGTACGACTTTCTCTGATGATCAATAGGATAAATGCGGGGAAGGTGGAGGTACCTTCGGCGGACTGTGCCTAGGTGTGCTGCTAAGAAATTACTCCAGGTAACAGATCTAGTGTGAGAGATTTATTGGGGGAGTGGGGAGAGCAAAAAGCCTTCTCGGAGTTGGGACCTGAGAGAGAGATAGAGACAGGCAGACAGAGAAGAGATGAGAGAGAGGAGGGAGACCTGGGGTGGCTGGACCCTTTTGTGGCACGCTTGGTGCAGCTGGCTGCAGTGGGTGGTGACTGGGTCCTTGAGGGGCAGGCCTGTGGAAATGTCTGGTTACTAACACTGCTGGAATGTGACGTGGATTCGTAAAATGAAATAAACCCTCAAGTTCCTTTTGGTCGTGGCGTTTTATCACAGCGATGAAAACCCGACTAAGGCAGGTATGTCTACCTTAGTGGTCTATTTTTTGAGACGGAGCCCTTCACTGCCTGTGGATCAATTTGGGTGGTTCAATCCCTGGCCAACAAGCCCCAGGGACCCTGTCTGCCTTTCCACCGCTGCATTTGGCTTTTTTTCACGTGGGTGTGAGCTCAGGGCTTCATGCTTGTGTGGCAAGCGCTTTGCTGACCAAGCCGCCTCTGCAGCCCCTAGCTCATCTTTTAGTTCTACTTTGCCTTATCATCAAAGTCCAACACACGGGCAAAAGGACAATTTCATCAGTTAGCAAAGCCATACGGTACAGGCTGGGGTCCCATGTTGTAGTGTTATAGGTAATCTCTGTGGGGTTTATAACTTTACTGTCACCCGTGGGTGACACTCTGTAGGTAGGACATCTTAACTGAAGGGAGATTTACAAAACCAAACTGGAAAGAAAACCAGCACAGAGCGGTTCTCATTTGTATGTCTTCTAAAATTGGTCTATGATTTTTTTTTTTAGCACTAAATTTGACAAGCAGTAGGTCTAATTACTGCTGAGCATATGAAATAAATAAATATTTATGTACATAATACAAGAGAGCTGGCATCTAAATATTTAGCTTTCACCTTCACGAGATATTTGTTTAACAAAGTTTCGTAAGGATTTAAAAATCACTCCCTATCACAGTTGTACCTCTAATAAACTAATTACGTTTGCTGTTTCTACTCTGTAATTAGGTATAATTGCACTAATTGCATAAACAGATGCTAATCAACCCGAAATTACTTTATAAAATAAGAGCATTTACACAATAATAATGCCATTAAAAAACATAAGCCCCCCAAAAGGAGACAAAGGAAATGCCACCAGGAAGTTCTGTGAGGGATTAAGTGTCTGGGCCCTAGGTATAATAGAGACCCTGTCACCGGCCCATTACCCTAATGCACTCCACTCCTCTTAGATATAGTATGTTTAAATCCGGGCTGTGAATTTCCAGGCCTTTGTGCCTTTGTCTCCCCCACCTTAACATTTTTAATGTAGTTTTTGTTGTGTAAATCTATATAAGTGCCATCACCCGTCAGCGGTGACATCCCATGGCATGAGGCCGACCCAGTCTGCATGTATTAGGGCTTTTTTGTGTTTGTGCAGGGGAAACCACTTAAACAAATTCCAGCTGAAGGAACAAACCTGTAAAAAGAATACATTTTCCCCTGCCTCTGAAACAATAGCTCCGTGCTGAATCGATGCCCACGAGAAGAGGAAATCGCATGGAAGGGTAAAGTTCTTTTGCTCCAGAAGGCGAGGGGAAGGTAACGGTGAGGATTTTGACTTCTGGATTAAGTAAATCTCTTGACTGATCAGCTTAACGTGAGGACAGTGTGGAACACACATGGGAAAGCCTCTGTGAAGTGATTGCTGAATTTTCCATTGCCCCAAAAGAATCTCAAATAACAAAAAACAACACTGAAAACTCACCAATTCCACAAAAATATTGAAGCCTCCAGCCAGGCAGAAGCCCCCTGGACATTCCTTCATAGCTCTTTGAAGCTCGGCAGGTCTATCAATGCTAGACACTAGTAAACCAAACACTCAAGGGCTATGGCTAGGAGTACGCGAGCAAAGTTAAAATACAGTATTTGTGTGGCAGCTGACCTTTTGTGTCTTCTGTGAACGATAATAGCTTAGAAACCTGAGAGTTGTCACCAGATACACCTTGAATAGGATTTGCCATTGTTGACAGTGAATCTGGAGCCTTAGGAATGAGTAGGTCTTTGCGTTCCTGAGACCCTGGGAGATGTGCACCAAAAAAGTCCAGGCCTTTGTCCCTCAACTGTGTGCGCCGTGACTGGAATGTATTTAAGAGCATTTGGGACTGAAGACTGTCTCAAGTGAAACCTGACAACTTCAAGATGCAAACTTAGCCTCTTGGGCTCTCCAGCAATTAACAGCACATAGTTGACAAAAAGAGGAGAAATACCTTCCTTGAGGTACTGGCTGATGATACAGTGAAGCGGGTTCCTAACTGATGAGCAGCTACAGGGACCTAAGGGGCAAGAGAAGAAAACAATAGTTGGTAGAAATAGAAAGCAATATCTCTAACAGAGAAGGTAGGATTTAAGCTTTGTTTTACCTGAAGGCTTGGTAATGTTATTTGAATTTTGGGGCTGTACTTTATTTTCTCTGATTACAAGATACTATTGACCCTAAACATTCTACAAATGATAGACAGGCACAATAGAAGACGTGGAAGGCCTTAGAAATGTGCTACTCTGTTACTGCCCAGGATACCTGCTGTTCTGTGGGGTTAGAAGGTCATTTCTCATTGTCGTGGGTTCAGTGTGAAATGTCCCCTTAGGCTCGCATGGCTGAACACTTGGTCCCCCAGTTGGTAAGTTTGATGCTTTCTTGTCCTGTCTCATTTTTTGTTTGCTGAGTCTAGATGCAATGTGACCTGCCACTTCCTCTTCCTGTCCTATGCCTTCCCTGCTGTTGTCCTGTCTTCCTGCCACTTCCTCTTCCTGTCCCATGCCTTTCCTGCTGTTGTCCTGTCCTGCCTTCTTGCCAGCTTCCTGTTCCTTGCCTTCTTTGCTATTGTCCTGTCTTCCTGCCGGTCTCCTGTTCCTGCCCTATGCCTTTCCTGCTGTTGTCATGTCATCTTCTTATTCCTTCCTGTTCCTTCCTGTCTCATGCCTTCTTTGCTGTTGCCTTGTCCTGTCTTCCTGCCAGCTTTCCATTTCCTATCTTTCCTGCTATTGTCCTGTCTTTCTGCCGGTCTCCTGTTCCTGCCCCATGCCTTCCCTGCTGCTGTCCTGTCTTCTGTGCTACAGTGGACTGTATTCTTTTGGAATTGTAAACCAAATGCACCCTTTCTCCTTTAAATTGTTTTTTTTTGAAGTACTTTTATTACTGCAATGAGAAAGTAATGGTGGCATACATATCTTCTCAGCACACAGTGGTCTGTTAAACCTACTTTTCATTTCATTTCTTTTCTCTCTTTCTTTTTCTTTTCTTTTTGAGACAGGGTTTCTCTGTGTAACCCTGGCTGTCTTGGAACTCACTCTGTAGACCAGGCTGGCCTTAAACTCACAGAGATCTGCCTGCCTCCCTGAGTGCTGGGATCAAAGATGTGTGCTACCGTGACCGGTTACTTTTCATTTCTTTACTATACATAAGCTTTATGGAAAGAAGATATTTTTGCATGCAAAGAAGTCCTTCCTAAAAAGAGACAGGGCAGCATCTATAGCTGTTTTCAAATTCCCTATTGAGAAAGAGAGGACAGTAAGATAACTCTCTAGTGAGAGAGAAATTAGGGAGAGGTCTTATAAAATGCTTAAAATAATATACATGTCTATATTCAATTCACTCATGTGTGTATGAGTGTTTGTCTTCATGTATATATGTGTACCACATGCGTGCTTGGTACCGTGGAGGCCAGAAGAGGGTATTGGATCTCCTGGAGCTGGAGTTACAGAGGGTTATGAGCCACCATATGGGTACTGGGAACTGAATCTAGGCCCCTGCAAAGGGTCAAGTATTTTTAGCTGCCGAGCCATCTCTCCAGCCTATGTTTTAACTTTTAAAGATTATATCTGTTGAAGGCACACAATATGATGTTGTGAGATACATATGCAGTGAAGTGGCTAGGGGAACAAATAAACATTTTGGTCACCCCCAGTGCCCTACTCCAGCAAGACCAGGACTGTCTAATCATTTGGCAATAATTCTGAATATGGTATACTATTAGCTGCTGTCTTTAATTTGAACTGTTAAATTTCTGGGAAAAGAATTGCTTTTATTCATTTATCAAGTCTAGAAAACCACTTTTGGTGTCTGTAGCTATTATTTATTTTGTGGCTCTAGTTGGTATTAGGGTTAGTCTGTTATGTATGTATATATGCATGTGTGTATGCATGTGTATATGTATGTATGTATGTATGTATGTATGTATGTATGTATGTATGTAT
>NW_026596034.1:24025139-24077223 GCF_907164565.1 Psammomys obesus
TATGTATGTATGTATGTATGTATGTATGTATGTATGTATGTATGTATGTATCTAATCACTTTACAGCCTGATCCCAGCCCCTTCTCTCCTCTCCTCCAGCCTCACCCTCAGGGTTCAGAGTCTTAAGGATAAATTCTTCTTGGGCAAGTCTGCAAAGTTGCCTCATAGAATATGGAGGCATCCCCAGGATCTGCTCCAGGATGTATCCAGTGAGTCTCAGTGACTGCTGAAGAAGGACTACGGCCCTGGGGAGAAGAAGCAGCTGTACTATGACTGTGTCTGTTTTATAGCCACAGAGCGAAAGAAGTCCACTGTCGACTTCACATTTGGCCTTAAGATGATTGAAATTACAAGTGAGTTGAGTGCCTTGCCAGCTGTGAAGAAGTGTTCACTGAGAAAGAGGTTGAGAAGCGTCACACGGTGCAGAGGACAGTGAGAGCCCAATCCTAGAGGTCTTATTCAGCGGAGGAGATAGCCTTCATAGTTGGAAAACCAGAGCGGCCTCCTCACTAACAAAGTTTCATTATCTGCCTGGCCCTTTGTCAGCACCGCCTCCAGATCTGTCTTTATAGACAGAGCATCTCAGCATGTCCCAGAATACCCATCAAAAGTCAAAGGTACACAATTTTGATCACTTACAAAAATACATAAATGTGTACATAAATGAATTAGGGAGGGAAAAGAAGAAAGGAGCACTGGGCTTTTAAATGTGGCTGAGTTTATGTGCATTCAGTCATTTACCAGAGTCTAGGTTCAGTGTGGTAGCTCAGGTTCGCTTGTTCAGTGCCACACTAGGCATGCAGCTGGCCAGAAATGATAATGATTTTTGCCAAGTTTGCCTGGCTCAGCCATGTCTTCTAAAATGATCTAGAAGATAATATCTTTGGGTATTTAAGAATACATTCATTAAGCCAGGTGGTGGCGGCGGCAGAGGCCCATGCCTTTGATCCCAGCACTTGAGAGGCAGAGGCAGGTGGATCTCTGTGAGTTCGAGCCCTGCCTAGTCTAACAGAGTGAATTCTAGGACAGCCAGGGCTACACAGAAAAATCCTGTCTCAAACAACAACATAACACATTAATTTTAATATTCTGGGTCTCTGAAGAGTGCTAAGGTGGCCATTCTCGACAAGCCAAGGATGCTGGTGGAAAGAAGGTACATTAAGGTTCTATGACTTCAGTAGGCAACATGGATCCCAGGTGGGTAGAGATCAAATAGTAGAGTAGAACCACAAGGAGATGAAGTAGGGTGTGTATTAGTCTGGGTTCTCTAGAGGAACAGAACTTACAGAATAAATAAACACATATATAGCGAATATATAATATATAGAAACAAGTAAATAATATAGAATGAAATATGCTCACACATGCATGCACACACACATATACATACACACACATATATATATACATACACACATATATCTGATGATTAGAATGGTAGAATGGCTTACAGATGGTGGTCCAGCTAGTCCAACAATGGCTGCCTAGAATGGGAGGTCTGTGAATCCAGTAGTTGTTCAGTCCATGAGGCTGGATGCCTCAGCTGGTTTTCACTACATACCAGAATTCCTAAGAAGCAGGCTCTAATACCAGTGGACTTGCTAGTGAGAGGGAGGGCAAGAAGGCAAAGAGCAAGCTTCCTTCTTCTGTGTCCTCATATAGGCTGCCAGCAGAAAAGCATGGCCCAGATTAAAGGTGGAACTTCCCAGCTCAAAAGATCTAGATTAAAAGCGGGTTTCCCCACTTCAAATGATTCGGTTAAGAAAAACATCTCTCACGGGTTTACCCAGCCATTTGATTTTTTAAAATTCTTTACTGAATTAAACGACACAGCGTCAACTTCTGACCTTGCAAATCTTTATCTGAGAACACGTAGGACAGCAATGGAATTTTGCTTAGGCTTGGTATGGGTAGCAATATATTTGTGCCTCTTGCCGAAGTCAAGTCAAAGCACGTATTAATGGAAGCGTGTTTGCAGCAACGATTAAGTAATGCATAGTTATCTGCCTTTATTGATGTGACATTTGTAGTATTTAGAAGGTGGACCAGTAGAAACAGCTTATAACCAATTTGTGACACTTTCTGGCTGTATGGTCTTGAGCAAATCATATAGCTCCTTGGTGTCTCAGTTTCCTTACCTGTAAAATGTGGACCACTATCAAATCAATTTTGTAATATGGCTATGAGAATTAGATGGGCAATTATTTAGAATAGTATTGCATAAATATTATTTATCTATATGCGGGAAAAGTGGGATTCTGGAAAATGTAATTCAGCCTCATCAAATAGACATATCACAAAATGACTACTCTCCTACTTTATCATTTACAAAATCATGGGAGCTTTTTCCTGGCATTCTTATTCATTCAGTTTTTAGTCCTTCTGTCCTTCCTCCAGCCCTCTCCCCTCTCCCTCTCTCATCCCTTCCATCCCTCTCCTCCCTCTCTTCTTCCCTTTCTTGTTTCTTCTTTTCTGTCTCTTTCTTTCCAGTGTGTCTCATATATATCTCAGACTGGCCTCAGTTTCACCATGTAGCTACAGATGGCCTTGGACTTCTGCTCTTCCATCTCCACCTCCCAAGTGCTAAGATGATGGGCATACATCACTCTACTGGGTAAATACTCTATTAACTGAGCTATATCTCCAGCTCCAATTTGTAGTAGGGTTTTTTTGTCTGTTTGTTTTTGTTTTTGTTTTAAAACAGGATTTTACTTGGCTGTCCTGAAACTCACTCTGTAGATGAGGTTGGCCTCAAACTCACAGGGCTTCTGCCCCCTGAGTGCTGGGATCACAGGCGTGTGCCACCATCACTGGCAGTTTGTAGTAGTTCTTATTCTGCTGGCCATTGCCATCCCTGTTGCCCCTTCCCTCCTTTTAATCTCAAAGAAGTCATTCTTGTTTCGAGCAGGCTCTGTTTCTGTTGTTTCCTGCATTACTTTGGTATATATTTTTTATTATTACCTGACACAGATTAATACCTTTCAGTGGTTGCCAGGAATGACTATGCTATCAGATCACTGTATTAATAATATAGACCTGGTGGCTTCCTTTTGTAATCCCAGCTCACTCCACACTCATGTACACAGATCCAAACACACATGCTCACTCACATACATATGAACACCACACACACACACACTCTCTCTCTCTCACGCTCCACTCAAGTGTGCTCTACCTTTAGACATTATGATTTGGATATTCTAGGTAAGACACCGTTCAGAAGAACTCAGCTATTTAAGGACCATGCAGTATCTGCTTTGAGAAGAAGCAACACGTTACCTTTCTTAAAAAAAAAAAAGATACATGTATTTTACATGTATGTGTGTTTTGCCTACATATACGTGTGCCCACCATTGTCTGCCTTCCTCCCAAATGACAGACCCGCAGGTGCTGCCAGTTATTTTCTCGTTCTTTTCAGTGTGTTCCCAATGGCAAAGGCCAGCCTCCTTGCCTCCAGCCTTTCACCAGTACCATGCTTGCTCCGTGCTTTGTCTTGATCTTTGCTTTTGCTGATTCCGATCCAGGAGCGATAGCTTTTTTCATTGTTAGCCTGTTACATATTTGTCTTATACTTTTCAATTTTCTGCACCACTCTCTAAGTTTTTAGGCAATTTGTTTAATTAAAAAACAAAACAAACAAACAACAAAACACAATTTGCTGAAAGGCTTTGTGTGCGTGTGTGTTTAGTTTACTATTTTTGTGTTACCTCATACCTGTTTGTGTTGACTTTAGATCTTTGTGAGAGAAAACGGTTCTTTTCTGCCTTTTGATCCTTTGTGTCTGTATTTCAGGCTTTTGAAATTATTTGGCTGTCTAACAGTTATCAGGCTTTCCTAAAAGTATTTTTTACTTTTGTCTAATTATTTTTTTGGCTAATTTTTCAAAGATGGTCAATATAATGGCAGCATTTTCTGAGTCGATGGGTTAGGAAATGCAATCTTTATCTTAACCCCCACCAGTTTCTATAGGAAGCAGCCATGGCAAACTACTGTGAGGGGTGGCAGGAGATACTGTGGCCCTTTGTATGGTGTGAATAGGATTCATCTAACAGTAAGTACAGGAGGACTCAGCTGCCTTCAGACCAGACTAAACCTGCTCTAAGGATAGCCTCCCATGGCAGTTTTTCCCCTATCTTTTTGCCTCCTCCTCCTCTTCTTCTTCCTCCTCCTCTTTTAAAGATTTTTTTCGTTTATTGTGTATGTGGGAGTATTTTGCCTGAATCTATGTCTGTGCATCATGTACATGCCTGCTGCCTAAGGATGTCAGCAGAGAACATCAGATCCTCTGGAACAGGAGCTACATGAGCTTCCCTGTGGGTGCTGGAAACTGAACCAGGGTTCTCTGGAAGAGCTGCCAGTGCTCTTAACCACTGAGCAATCTCTCCAACCTCACATATTAGTTTTCTTGTCTTTCTGAAATTGCATAAAAATATAATAGAAGCCAGGCATGGTAGCGCAAGCCTTTATTCCTGGCAGAGGCAGAGGCAGAGGCAGAGCAAGAGGCAGATGGATCTCTGTGATTTAGGGGCTGGCCTGGACTACAAAGTAAGTCCAGGACAGCCAGAGCTATACAGAGACAGGGTTTCTTGAACCCTCCCTCCAAAAAAAGTAATATGAATAAAAAATAATGCAAATCCTCACTTAGAAAGACAAATGGGATGGGCATTGGAAGTAGGAGAAAACAAGAAATAGGACAGGAGCCTGTCATAGAGGGCCTCTGAAAGACTCTACCTAGCAGTGTATCAAAGCAGATGCTGAGACTCATAACCAAACCTTGGGTAGAGTGCAGGGAATCATATGAAAGAAGAGGGAATTAATAAGACCTGGAGAGGACGGGAGAGCCACAAGAACCAAACATATCTGGGCCCAGGGGTCTTTTCTGAGACTGATTCTCCAACCAAGGACCATGCATGGATATAACCTAGAACCCCTGTTCAGACGTAGCCCATGGCAGCTCAGCATCCAAGTGGGTTTCCCTAGTAAGGGCAACAGGGACTGTCTCTGATATGAACTCAGTGGCTGGCTCTTTGACACACCTCCCCCCCCCCCCCCCCCCCCGCCGAGGGAGGAGCAGCCTTGCTAGGCCACAGAGGAGGATATTGTAGCCAGTCCTGATGAGACCTGATAAACTAGGGTCAGAGGGAAGGGGAGGAGGACCTCCCCTATCAGTGGACTTAGAAAGGGGCAGGGACGACATGAGGGAGGGAGGGTGAGATAGGGAGGGAATGAGGGAGGGGGCTACAGCTGGGATACCAAGTAAATAACCTGTAATTAATATAAAAAATAAAAATTAAAAAAATAATGCAAATAATCAAAGACAGTTGAGAAGGTTTCTATAATAAATCCTCTTTGATAATGTTGGTTCTTTGAGATAGTGTCTTACTTTCCAGGTTTGCTAATATTGGACTCTTTTTTTTAATATTAATTTTTTTTTAAAAATTGTGTGTGTGTGTGTGTGTGTGTGTGTGAGACTATAGGTGCCTGAACATTTCAGAAGAGAGTGACACATTCTCTGGGGCTGGAGGAGTTTCAGGTGATTGTGAATTGCCTGATGTGAGTGCTGGGAACTGAACCCGCATTCTTTGCAAGAGTTATATATGCTTGTAACTTCTGAGCCATCCCTGTAGCCTCTTAATTCTCCTGTATCAGTCTACCAAGACCTGGGAATACAGGCCTTGACTACAATGCCCTGCATCAAAGATAAATCTATAACTTTACTGAACGAATAGAACAATAAAGACAAGGAAAGTACCTCAATCTGAGTTGCTTTCAACGTAATTCATTTAAAACTGCTTATCAAAAACTTATTCTCTCTCTTCTCAAGACAGGGTCTTATGATATAGCTCTAGCTCTTCTGGAGCTCACTATATAAGACAAGGCTGGTCTTGAACTCACAAAGATATGTCTGCCTCTGTCTCCCAAGTACTGGGACTAACCATACGTCTGTTTACTCTATACAAAAGTGGGATACAGGGATGACCAGATACAGAAAAGTGAGCTAATGTTTTACTGTGTTTTTGTTTTGATGCAGAAGCTGGACAAATATTGGGAAGACAGTACTGTGAGTTAGAAGTTATCAGAAGGCTTGGATAGCTCAATTGATAAGGCTCTTGAACCTTAACAAAAATAACTCATGTCTTTATATCAAAACTAGTCTGAGTTGAATTCAGTACCCAGTTAGGAGATTTTTTTTTTTCCTTAGATGCCCAAAACCAACATTTCTGCTAAGACATCCCGTGGAATAGAACAAGATAAAGACAGAGAAAACAAATGTTTGTTTTCGGCAGTGCTGAAAGTCAAATCCAGGGGATTGTCCGTGCTAGGCCAGTGCGCTACCTCTGAGCTCTATCTGCAGCCTTAAACAAACATTTATAAGAATTACAGGCAAGCAGATGAGAAGTAGGAACTGACTCCCTAGTAGGATGACTTCTGTTTGGCTTAGTGTGGCTCACTGTGGGAACCCTGCAGGGAACAGTTACTTTTCTACAACTTTTCAATAAACTGGGTATATGAGGTGGCTTACCGCTGGTGTTTAGGCAAAACATCCTGATGAGAAGAGCCAGTGTGTGATGCCTGTATGTAATTCTAGAAGGTAGAGGCAGGATGGTGAGGAGTTCTAGACCAGTTTTGGCTATTCAGAAGGTTGGAAGCCAATCTGGGTTGTCTGAGACCCTGTTTAAAAACCAAACCAAACCAAACCAACCAACCAATCAAATAACAAAAAAGAAATTACTATCAGAAATTACTATGTACATTGCAACCCCATAAAATACCATGATCTTTTACATGTAGATAATTAACCTATGAAAGATTTTATAATTTAACTTCACCTTCATTTCCCCAGGAATATGAGTTCATGAACTTTAAGAAAGATAACAGCGGCTCATGCATGTCATCCCAGTGGCTTGAGGCCAGCCTGGGCTACAAAACAAACTGTAGCCTACATGGGCTATGGAGTGAGACTCCATCTTTAAAAGTAAATGAAACTGTTAATAAAAATTAAATTTAGAATATATTATAATTATGACAGTATTTTGAATAGTTCAGTACTTGTAGCCATGGGTAATTTCACTAAGTAGGTTATACTGTCAAATGGCATATCCATTTTTTGGAAACAGAATCTCACTCACCATGTAGCCCAGGCTGGCCTTGAACTTATCATCTTCCTATTTCAGGCTCCCAAGTGTACCTAGCAGTTGTGGTTATTGGCATATTTATCTGAAAACAATTACATGGCACATTTGTGCATTGGTCACTCTGCAGTAAACCTGTCATAAAACCTGCTTGTCAATAGAGAAGACACAGAAAACAAATTTGGAATCACTACCATCTGTGGGAGTGGAACCCGGCAGAGGGAAAGGAGGCATATGGACAAGGGTTTCTAGATGTCTATTCCCCTTCAAAAGCCCATATATTTCTGAGTTTAAAAAGGTCCGACCATGCCTTGGAGGGGTTTGTTCATTTCCCATCTCTCTAGTCATGGTACATAATGTCCTTCTCCAGCTCTGTATCCAGAGAAATGAGGATGAATGGTAGCTTTTGGGAGCATCAGTTGATGAAGGAGAGAGCAGAGAAGCAGGCATCTCTGATGTTCCGATTCTTTCTCCTTGCCCAGCTGTCACCTGGAGATAAAGGTACGTGAGTTTCATGGTGGTTTGTCCTAATGTCCTCCAAGCAGATGTACTGTGTTTTGTTCTGTCTTGAGTTTATTGAGAAAGACGTTTCAACAGAGCTTCACAGGGCAGACAGACCACTTAGATATCCCTAATCACCATGTCTTCCCCCTCCCCCCCCAAAAAAAAGTTGAACTGTAATTTTTTTTTTTTTTTTTTCTGGATAGCAGAAAAGATACCAGCTACAGAGGACCATCTGTGTCTGGAGAATACTGGAAAGATAATATCCAGAATCTTTTAGAAACACAGTGAATGTGGATTTGGGGTAAATGAAAAGAGGAAAAGCCAGAGTGACTGCAAGTATTTCAGATGTCTTGAAGCACGCACATTTATTTCTGCTCCATAGTTTGTGACATAGCAGGTGATGTCACCCAGTGCTGGTCCCAGAAAGGGAACCTAAGCGTACCCAGCCTTAAGCATCCAGGGGCGGACTTGCCAAAAGTTTAAAGAGAAACACATGACTCCTGGGTTGTTCCGGTATCTAATTAGATACCCAGCGGTGGAAGAATGTTGACTACTAAGAGCGGGAAGAAAATCTGGCATGTCTTTTGTTGAAATTCAATCCCCTGGCTTCCCACTACCCCCAGTCTCTGCAACAGCCTGCAAACCTTTCAATCACTTTTGTAAAGGATACAGTGAATTTTATCACAATTTTGTCAATCAAAACCACATGGGCTCGCTCCACTGATGACAGGGGAAAACAAAATCATATTTGTTAAGACTGAAACTCAGGTAATAAATAATGGGGGCGCAACGTGAGATCTACGGTTCCTTACAGAGGAACAATGAACCTTGCCTAAACGTTTAATTTGGAGAGGAAAATGAACTTTTGGAAGAAAAAACCTTATGAGGTTGCCCTTGTGACACCGAACGACTTTCTCCTCAGCCTCAAACCCATTCTCTTTTTCTGTCCCGAGGCCGCGGTGTTTAGCAAGAATGTCCCACATATTGCTCAATGCAGGAGGAATGCAACTCCAAAGTGCCCCAGCTCAGAGGGGCTCAACCTGTGAAGTGTTCAAGTTCGCGTTCTGATTATGATAGTTATAGAATGGGGCTCAGAAAAGGATTGATGCGCGGCCGGTCTGGACTGAAGCCTACTTCCGTCAATAGTTAATGGGCTGAAGCCACACCCTCTCATTTGCATACCCATCTGTTCCTGGAGTGAGCTGAAGTGAGCACTTGTAAAAAGTCAGAGACGCAATGATCTGACCTTTTATAGACATTTCCCAAACCTCTTTATGACTGAGGAGATCCCAACAGCACCCGGTGAGAGCAGCTTGCTACTGGGAAGTGAGGATTAAGACTTGTGATAATAAGGGACATTTCTGAAGACACATTCCCGGCCTCTGACATTTGTTTCTCATGGCATGAAGAAAAGGAGCCTTTCTGTACCTAACAGGGCTCATGAGCTACTACTCAAAGACCTCTATCCTTCGGTACCAAAGTTGTTTGTTTTGGGGGTTGGTTTTGCTAAGCAGCCTGGGCTTCCCACTGCTCCTCTTAGCCTTATCCCGGTTTGGAAGGAGCCTGCCTTCAGTCCAAATGCCTAGCCATCCCTCGAGGATTCGAGGAAGCTTCTGGTTCATCTTTGTTTCTAGCATGTGTAGTCTTGTCTGTGGGGAGTGAGTGATGAATGTGAACGGGTCGTTTTGTCTCTTTTTATTCTTGGCTCCGACTTTCACAGTGCTATCCATTTTAATATGACGGTGCAAAGAGAACAAAAGAAATGTAATCGTATCTCAAACAAGATCTTTGATCACTTAATTGATGAATTAAAGACGCTCAGGGGCTGTGCACTAGGCCGAATGCTTCAGATTTAGCGGTAATTTTAGAAGCGCCTTGTTATTAGATCCTTATTTCCAGCCGCCCTGCACAAAGGTATTTCCAAATGTGTATTAACGTCAAAGCTAAGTTGCCTCCCTTCCCCAGCGGCTTCAGAGCTCCGGGGAACTTTTTCCTCAGAAAGCCATGTCAGAATACTTGGAAAGGTTAATTCATCTCTAGGTGATAGGAACCAGGTTGGACCATTTGAATGGAAACAACTAGAGAAAGGAGGGGGATCAAAATGAGACAGTAGGAGAAAAAAGACGTCTGCAGAACTAGAGAAAATAACCATGAAATGTGTAAAGCCTGTACATCTTGGCTCAGAAGAAGTCAGGCTGGGGGCAGTTAAGAATCGCAATGGTCATGGAAAAGCTATCTCCACTGGTGAGGTAGTCTCAGGTAATTAATGTCGCCCTGTTCACAGCATCCTTGTTGGTCAGGATGGAGATGGTAGGACTTTCAGCATACTGCTTTGATTTTGTACTTTGCTCGTCTAACCAGGCAGAGATGGCAGCAGCTTCTTCCAGCCTGATTTTGCTTCTGTGTTTGAATCTGGGCCCTAGAACATGTTCCGGGGCTGGAGAGAGGGATCTCCAGCGCCCGTGGAAAAATCAGGTGTGGGCAGTCTAACCCACACCGGCGAGCTCCAGGTTCCCTGAGACCCTGTGTCAAAAAAAAAAAAAATCAGATGAAGAGCGATAGAGAAAGATGTCTAGTGTCTCTCTGTAGACTCTGAACTCATGCATGGGGGGAGTGAAGGCACACATGGAGAGAGGGAGAGGGGGAGGGAGAGGGAGAGGGAGAGAGAGAGAGAGGGAGAGAGAGAGAGAATGAATCTTTTGAATTAACAGTTGTCACTTAGAAAAATACACCAATTCTGATGTGTTCTCAGTAATCCAGTAATCCAGGGACTTCCTGGTAACTTTGGGTTCCCGGTAGGGACAGAGAACAGGATGTACCTCATTTGCATCTTGGAGGTAGGGTAACAGATCTACCCCTTTTTAAACTCCTCCCCTTGGGGACCAAAGTTAAACTGGAAGCCTCTTCACCTGATCCAGGCTTACATTCTGGCACACACATGTTAGGAGTCTGTATTCAGATCCCTCTTTTACTGTGACTGTGTGGGCTGCTATAACAAAATACCAGAAACCAAGTAGGTTATAAACAGCAGAAATGTGTTCCTCACAGTTCTGCAGGCTGAGGAAGGGAGATTCTCTATGTGGTGAGGACTCTTCCTGATAGAGACTTCTTGCTGATCTTCACTGGTGGGGCTGGGAAGGGCCAAACGGTCTCTCTCCAGCCTTTTTTTTTTTTTTTTAAGGCACTAATCCAAACACTCAGGTGGAAGTTCTGATATTCACAGTGATGGTGTGAGGGAGCCGGGGCTTTGGGGTGTTAACAGTGGGACAAGTGTCTCCATAGTCTGCAGCAAGGCCCTTAAGGAGCTGGCACAGGGCTCTACCATCCGAGATCTTAGTAAACAGGTAAAGAACGGTAGTAGGTTGATTTTTTTTTTTCTATCTATTTGTCTATTTCCCATCTTGGGCGTAGTTCTTGCTGCGAAGTGTCATATGTAATTTGTTTGAACCTCCGATTCTCTTGGCTTTCTTCTCTCCATTCAGCTTTTAGAGGCGCTTTTACTCTTTGGATTTCCAGGTACCCACCTTGCTCTGTGTTTCTGTTGCAGAGTCATCTCAGACCCTTGTACTGTACTTGCGCTGTATAATCTATTGAAAGGCTTATTTAACTTCAAGTTCAGGAGGATTTCAGAGATCTTACTTCAGAGAGGATTCTCAAAGTTTTGCTGGCACCTCTGTATTTTCTTTCCTGCCTTTTTTCTCCTTCCCTCTCTCCCTTTTTTTACCTTCTCTCTTCCTCCCTCCTCCATCTCTTTCTCTCTTCTATCCAACTTTGATATTGCTGGACAGTTCCCCTCTTCCTCATTCCCTATCACCAGAAAGAAACATGGCTTCGACATATAACAGACCTTGAGTGGAGGCCTTTGGGAGTCAAATGTGGGTGATTATATTATAAAATGGCGGGTGGTTAGAGTTAGATGTAAATTCTCACTTTTTATATTTGGGTCCCCTCCCTTTTTAAGATAGGGTCTCACTATCCCTAGTTTGTCCAGGCTGGCATCAAATGCCATCTTTGTACGTGAGTCTCCAATTGTTGGGATTACAGTTGTGTGCTACCATACCTGGATCATGGATCATTCTTTCCCTTAAGTAGAGCCATGTTATTGGCCCTCTATGTTTGTATCTTTGTCTTCCTTGAATTCTTTGTCCATATTTTTTCCTCTGCTCCAGGCTCATCAAATCTTGTTTCTCCTTTTGCTGAATTCTCCTCCTCCCCACTTTCTGAGTGTTGATTTCTCTCTCTGGTGGTAAAATAGAGATACTGTAAAAGTTTATAATTCTAACCAGATTTGCACACAATTCTGTGGGAAGTAAACCACTCACAGTATTTTGCAGCCATCAGTATTGTCTAATTCTATGATCCAACTTCTGAACCACCCCAAACCGAAACCCCTTACTCCTTAAAGCAGTAACTTTGCAGTTTATGTCAGTGTAATTTACATATCTATGTATTTGCCTGTTCAAGTTTGTCACTTCAGTGGAATGAAACAATCTTGGTCCTTGTGTGCTTGTCTCACTTAGCATGTTTATAAGAGCCATCCAAGTTGTGGTGTCAGAACTGTGTTCTGGTGGTTGTGTTAAACTCTTACACACTGTGTATAGTGGTTACCTCTTTCTTGATGGGCGTTGGGGTTGTTCCCACTTTTGGCTGTTACGAGTCAAGTTTCCATGGCCATTCGTGTACAGTTATCTGTCTGAGTCTACCTAGGAGTGGGACTGAGTCCTGTGGCCAATCTCTGTTTAAAATGAATGATCTGAAGTTACACTCACTTATTCTGTGTTCTTGCTTGCACGTTTGGGCGAGCCTGTGCAATAGCAGTGGCACGTGTGCGGGGGGTCAAGTACAGTGCGTAGGAGGTGGCTCTCTCCTGCTACCGCCTCTTGTTCACTGAGTGTGCTAGACTGGCTGGCCAATGGGCTTCTGGGGTTCTCTTCTCTCTGCCTCCCATCTCTCTGCAAGAGTGCTGGGATTTTACACACAGACACTACTGCATTGGGCTTTAGAATCTGGGGATTTGAACTTAGGCCCTCGCTGGGAGGCAAGTCCCTGGCCCATTGGGCCATATCCCCAGCCTCAGCCCACCAGGCTTGCTGAATTGTCGCTCTGGCATTTACATTTTATTCTGAGCTACCTAGAGTAGAGGTGCTGAACTTCCTCTGTAGCCCAGACTGGCCTTGAATTTGGTTGTCCTGCGTTTGCCTCTTAGGTAGCTGGGATTGCAGGCCTATGCCTGGTACAGCACCAGATGGAAATAAATTGAAACAAGACTAAAGAAAATTCAAGAATCCTGTCTCCCTAGCCACACTACGGGGGCTTGGTTGCTGTCTTGACTATGTGTTGTCATTCTTGGCAGCATAGCTGTGGGAATGCTTGGTTCCATTCGGTGGAACACGGCTTCTAAGTGAGCCTGCTTCGAACACGCAGGAAGTCTGTGACACACGTGCGCCCCTGCTGAAGAATGAGAAAAAGCGTGATCAAGGAAAGGAGGAGGAAATGCCGGTGAGCCAGTGAATCTGCTAGCTGTTTCGTTGATTCGGAGTGTGACGCATATATTATACAAGAAGGAAAAATGGGATTCCTTCCTCGGGGGCCCGGGAAAGCAATGTGGGGTGGCATGGTTGGAGATTCGGTAGTTAGTGAATAAGTGTGCACATCCATAGGATTCAGCTTCTGCGAGGGAGGCTGGAGGGTCCATATTAAAGGCAGGCTCGGTCAGGTGCACGGTTTGTGGATCCTGTGATTTTTCAGAGCTCCCAGAAAAGCCGACAGGAACTGTGCAGATAGAAACCATTCATTCTGTCAACAGTCATGAGCGAATATTGGCTATTATTTTCTTCTTCAACAAATGTGGGAGATAGATTGCCTCGGGCAAAATAGTATTTTACACATGGTTTCCCCAAAGCCCTGTGCATATCCAGCGCTCTTCTCAAAATGTTTGCATTTCTCCTTCCAAAAAGGAATTTGCATGACATTTCAGACTCACATTCTGTCTAGAAAGCAAATCCTGGCTTTTCATATTTAAATTCAAAGCTTTCTGATGTAAAATCTGCCAAGGCGATGTATGTTCCAAATTAGGTTCTTACAGCACAGGAGATTTTTTTTTTTTTTTTTTTTTTGACCATTAAAATAATTTTTTTTGGGGAAAAAATTCTAACATCATGTCATCCTTCTTTTTTGGTTAAGGACAATCATTGGTGTTGACTGAATGCTCTATCTGGTCCTCTATTTAGAGAAAATTGAGCCTGAATTTCATTTTGGTGGCACCGCTCAGAGACACAGGCATGAGCTGTCATTGGCTAGCCACATGGTGACACGGGCGTTCTATTTTCAAGGCCATTTATAGCCTATTTGACAACAATTGCAAAGAGAAAAACAAAATACAACAAACAAACAAAAATACCCCTGAGGGGGTTGATTGAAAAGCAAGGTAATTAGCAAAGACAGAGGAGTTACTGAGTTTGAATGAAAGAGCTAAATTTCACCAAGTATACGTTCCGCAGTGACTTCTTAGGGCTTTGTTATTGATGACTTAAATATTGAGAACACCAAGAATTTTGATTGCTCCTTTTTACCAGAGGCACTATTTTGAAGAAATGTTAATGGTATGTATGTATGTATGTATGCATCCAGCCATCCATGCATCCATCTGTCTGTCTGTCTATCTATCTATCTATCTATCTATCTATCTATCTATCTATCTATCTATCTATCTATCTGGATGTTTGGGGGTGGTCCGGTGGGAAGGCATAAGCCATAGTGTAGAACAACTTGGAGGAGTTGGTTCTCTTCTTCCTCCACAAGGGTCCCGGCTTTATCAATTGGGCCATCTTGCAGGCCCAATGTGCATAGTCCTAAGAGGAAATTATATACTTAGCAGCTGCCTCTTTGCATGGATGCCAGTATTTAAATGTCAGCTACACATTGTTTGTAGTAACACATGCCAACATCCAGTTGGGTTTGGGGTTGGAAGGTCTAGTTAATATGCAGGGCAAACCGAAGGACCCTTTGTTTTTGTGTTTGGCATGGCTGACTGGCAGCCAGAACTCCGTTTACTTGAAAAGGCTGGAGTTCATTTTGCTGAGACTGAAGGTCAAAGGGCATGAACTTTGAGCCTGTGGCTGGAAGGCAGACCAATGCCTTAACTATCTGAGACAAATGGTTCTCTGGTCTTTAAGGACAGCCAGAGGTGGAGCTTGGCTTAGAAGCAAAATAGGGCCTGTGTCTTCTTCCCTCCATGATCTTTTGATGCATCATTTCTGAGCATGGCCAGCACAGCATCTTTCTCTTTAACAGTCTGCAGCAAGTTAAACAAATCCTATACATACATATATATATATATATATATATATATATATATATATATATATATTTTTTTTTTTTTTTTTTTTTTTTTTTTTTTGACAGTCTCCCTTGTCTATGAATTTAAAATGTGGCTAGACTCAAGCAGTACTGGAAATCTGAGTAGCTATGGGTGGGACTTGGACCTGGGCCAAGAAGTATTTCTGCCTCCTTGATGCCATTAGCCGTATCTGCTCAGGACATGGCCATATGACTTAGATGGCCCAAGACTATTGACAGCAAAGTGCCCAAGGCAGAGACCAGAGGACTCCACGTGCTTTTAAGCCCCTCACATCCCTTCATGCTCTTTGCAACTCAGGATGATTATCTGCTAGGGCTGGAGACTGAAAGACGGGGGACCAGCAGTCTGCTTAGAGCCCCAAACTGGAAACTTCCAGGGACACAAGTGAGGCCATCTAGCCTCATCTAATCCCTTAGGTGACCTCAAAGGTCAGGAATGCTGGTTCCACCCACAGTCTATCCGAAGATCCAGCCTTTGCTTTTGCTTATCTCTAATTTGTTATTTTATTTTGTTTTGGTTGTTTTTTGAGGCAGGTTTTATTTTTCTGTGTAACAGAGCCCTGGTTGTCCTGAAACTCACTTTGTAGACCAGGCTGGCCTCGAACTCATAGAGATCTACCTGCCTTTGCTTCCCCAGTGTGGGAATTAAAGGTGTGTGTCACAACGCCTGGCTCTGATATTTATTTTGTATTACCTGATTTCTGCAGTTTCTCCTCACAGCCCCTCAGAAAACTTGTTTCAGAGAGTGTTGAAAGGAGTTGGTGGTAGATGGGCTAGCAGAGCAAGAGAGTCAGAGGCATTTGAACAAGGTACAGCTATTACAATACACTTAGATTGGCATTTTTTGGCTCTGGAGAGCCCAGATTGGTGGACCCCATTTATGTCTTTTCAGCTGCCAAGTGGAATATCACATGGTAGGTAGCTTTTGCTATCTCTGTGTAAGATGCATCCTGGCCTAAGAGCGTCGTTGCAGAATTAAACGAGTTATAAGAACAGCTGGCATCCAAACCAAGCATAACTTACCATTATTCTAGTTATCAGGTAGTCATGGCGGCTATCTCAGCATCGAAGCTCGCGGTGAGATCGAGTCTCTGATCTACCCTGTCAAACTCAAGTGTTCTTCATTCTTTAACTGAAATATAATTATTAAGATAATGTGTATATCTGGGTGGTGTATGTGTGGAGGTCAGAGGACACCTCTGAGGGGGTCAGTCCTCTCCCACATTTCCATCGGTTTGGGGAATCAAACTTAAGTGGTGAGAAACTCAGGCTTTGCAGGTCTAACGCCTCAGTAGTGAGCCGCTGTACTGAGTGTAGTCGTGATTCGCTGCCTTGCTGTACTTTACATGTGGCTTACAGATAAAGTACAGAAGGCATTCATTAGCTGGTGTCATCGCTGAGCGGCTCATCACCATCTCTCTGTGTGCTGAATGGAGATGTGGAAAGGGCCACCGAGTCCTAGCACTGAAACGACACGCCTGTATCCCACGGTGTTGTGGAATACAGGTCCCAGAGATTTGATTACTTTTGAAAATTCCCCGAGTCCTTAAAGACATTCATGGAATAATTTTCCTCTTAAATTTCTGTTTTGTGGGCAGAGTCTGACCCACATCCCTCTGGGCGGGTATTGACCGTCCTTCTGATTGGGTCCAGTTAGGAACGGGGGGAGGGGAAGGGGGTCTTGTGGGCCAGGTCAGGCTGGCGACCCTATCTTTCCCAGTCACCTGCAGCTTTGTCCCAGACCGGCTTTCTTAGCTCTTTGTTCTTGAATTCCATTTCCTCCCCAGAAAGTTACTTTCTTTTCTTTGGTTAGAAACCCTTTTTCCTCCTTTCCTCTCGGGCTCTCTCGGTAATTACAACTCTTTATGTTTAACCCATGGCCCAAGCATGAGGTCTTGTGTCTGAACCCTCGTGTGGCACTTTTCATTAGCTCCAACTCGGCTTCCACCAGGAATACCCCTCAGTTCTCTTTGAGGTGGACGGAAGGTCTGCCTCACATCGGCTCCTGTGACTGCGCTGGGTGCCCTGTTGGTACCCAAGCAATAAGTTGTAATACTGATGAGAACGAGCAGGCCAGGGGAGAGCCATCCATCACCCCCCTCTGTCGACGAGCATTGAAGCAGAGTGACAGAAGGACAGGGGGGCACGGTGGCCTGGCCAGGGTACCAGGTCCAGGCTGCGTGGGCTGGACCTCACAAAGTCTTTGATCCTTGCATCTGATTACTGGTAGCACGAAGGCCACAGCCGGGGGGGGGGGGGGGTGGGGGGAGAGGGGCTGTGGGTAGAAGCTGGAGATGTTCTGGATACTTCCAATTGGGTGTGGTGGTGAGCTGGTAATCTTAACCCTGTGAGGCAGGGGGATTAGAAGTTTAAGGCCATCTTCAGTGGAAAGTAAAAAGCAAGCGAGCAGCTTTTCCTACCCTGTCCGGCATAGAATTCCCACTTGGCTTGTGTGTCTCTTATGGGGCACAGAAAGGGCAGCCAGCGAGGACTCCCGCGTCTCGCAGTGTGGGCCTCTGTTAGTTCTTGAAGGTTAGAAAAGCTCCTCTGCCTTGAGTGAGATTTCTTTCTGGATAGAGCAAGGTGGATAACGTGGAGCTGTTCAATGATTTACTTTCTCTCTTGGGTCCGAGAGCCGTACCTGAGCCTCCCACCACCAACCTAAAAACTTCACGTTTCCAGCCGCGATTTCCAGCCCTGCACGGCCTCTTGCTGTGTTGAATCCACGGAGCTCCGAACTGCGTTTCTTTTCTCGGGTTTGCAAATTTCTTCCCCTTCTGCTTTTCCCTTGATGGAAACTATAAATTGTCTTAATAAGGTGGCTGATTCCATTCCACTTCTAGAAAAAAAAAAAAAAAAAAAAAAAAAAAAAAAAAGATTAGGCTTTGCACTTAATCATTTAAAAGTGTTCTACCTGCCACTCACACACCATGTGTGGAGCTGAATAGGAATCTCAAAGGACTCCGTTTCCACAGATGATTGTGTTCTGTCATAACAGGAAGTACTGCCCCGCCCTCATTCAGCCCACCCCCAACCCCAACCTCCCTCCGACCCCTCTGCCCCCTGTGTAATTCTGAGATGCCGTGGTCAGCTTTTCGTCTCAGGTGCCGCAAAAACAAGAGCTTCATTCTCCAAGTACTTGAAAGAAAACGGCGATTGTGCTTTCTTCCAGAGCTGCCTCCATTTGAGAAGCTGAGATCCTTTTAAAAAAGCACCTTCCAGATTGGAGTGGTTTGGGGGGACATTCCACAGGGCAGCTCTGGGCAGGGTCTAGGAGTGGCGCTAATGGGGCTGGGGGGGCTGGGAGCAGAGATTCCTACATTTGGAAGAAATAACTACTTAAAGCAAATGCTAATGACTGAAAATGTTATCCCTTCTGCGCTTTTAGAAAAAAAAATAAAATTAAAGTAATAAAGGCTCACAGCCTGTACCTCATCTCCAGTCACTCCAGTGAAATTCCCAGGAGGGGCTTGGCTCCCCTCTCCTCCCTTTAAAAATGGTGGACCTGGAACCACTTATAGGGAGGTTTAATAAGAGGCAAATGTGTTTTATATTTTGTATCTTGTTAAGTGAAAAAAGATGGGTTCTCACAAGTAGTCTCTTGGTGCAGATTTGAGGGGTCTGTTCAGGCGAGCAAGGGGATGCTTTGCCAGCTAGCATCTCTGTTCTGATCCCCCATGGCTACTTAAAATCTCCCCTCCCATGCCACTGTCCACCCTCCCCCACAACACCCCACATCTCAGAGCCAGCAGAGATGAAATTGCTTCATCTGCAGACGGGATCCGCAGATCCAGGAAACTTGTTTTGTATCTGATTTACTAATAATGTACTTCTCATTTGGCTTAAAGGGGAAGGGAAGAAGAAGAAGAAGAAAAAGAAGAAGAAGAAAAGGAAGAGGAGGAAGGTGGTAGCAGCGATGACCTTTCTAGGCTCACACAGTCTTAAAACACAGGAAAAAGGGGATTGCCGTACAGGATGGAACAAATCATGATAACCAGCAACTGAAACAATTTGCAGAGATTTATGCCGAGGCTGTGCATTTATTAGAGGCAAAGCTGGGGAAGGCTTGCACCTGTGACAAAATGACCCCCTCCCCCAATAAAAGATCTACACTATAATAGCTCACTGGAAGCAGGGTGAGGGAGAATGATTTTTTAAAAATGTATTTTATCTTAGATATATAATTTTACAATGAGACACACTCCCTTTCTTGTAATTTTTTTTTTTTATGACCTTTGGGTGCCAGATAACACCATTCCTGCTGTCTGCTTTCACTATTCAGCATTGAGGAAGCCCATTATATCTGTCTTTGATCCGGAGATCGGGGCTGCTAAAACTGATGGCCACAATTAAAGACGGTCCTGTTGAAAACCTGACCTCCGTCTGCTCTCAACTGCATGTAAACTTTTCAATATGGATGTAATTTGGTATTAAATTACCCATGCTTTATTGCTTTTTAGTACAGCCCTGTCTGTTGCCTTTTAAAGATAAAGGTAACATAAAAGAAAAATTGTGGTGTGGCTGCATAATTATGTAATTATAAACTTGTTTTCCTACTTTCAGCAAACCCTTTGTGTGTGTGTTAGTCTATTGAAAAGTAATAGGCTGGTAGGATCTGAGAAGCACTGTGTGTGTGTGTGTGTGTGTGTGTGTGTGTGTGTGTGTCTTCTCCCTTCTGATCTTTTTAACTTAGATATCCGCTATGCAGGATAGGTCATCATATTTAACTCTTTCAGTCTACCTTCTCAGAAAGCAGTCTTCATTTAGGTGGGAGGGAAGTTTGTAAAAGATGGTCTTCTGCTGTGTGTTTAGAATTGGCCCAAGCAGGATGGTGTTTGCACCAGGGATGCAGGGCAAAGCCTTCTTGCTGTTGTAAACCCGAGACCCATCAGAGCCACCAGGGCAGCTTCCAAGTGTCCGGGGTGAATTCTTGGGTTATGTCAGCCTCACTGTGCTTGAAATGAAAAGCGAAGGCTGTGATTTTTTTTTTTAAATGTTTCCCTTGGTGATGAATTGTATGTGTATGGTGATGTGTTTTGTAGCAAGGGACTGGAAGAGGCTCCCTCTAGCTTACCAGAACTTCGTGCGAAGAGCTATCTGCACTTTTCAGCCACAGTGCCATTCTCTCATTACAGCCATGAGCTGAAGTCAGGGAGAGTTTGGTACAGGTTTCGCACTTGGTGACTGCTGACAGAATATATGTGTGTGTGTGGGGAGGGAGAGTTGAGATCTGAGATCACAATCCCATTCGAAAACGTGCAGGAAGAGCAATAGAGATGGCTCAGTGGTTAGGAGCTCATTGCCTGCTCTTGCAGAGGACACAGGTTAGATTCCATGCACCCATAGGAAGGCTCACAACTGTCTGTAACTCTAGCTTCAGCTGGCTTGATGCCCTTTTCTGGATTCTGTAGGCTCCATACTCATGTGGTGCGCTGCTGTACATGCAGGCAAAGCAATCTCATACACAGAAAATAAAAACAAATCAATTTTTTAAAAACAGGAAGGGAATGCTTGGAGACCCATGGGATCTAATAATAATGCTGCTGTGTGTGTGTGTGTGTGTGTGTGTGTGTGTGTAGGTCCCTGGTTCCTTTTCTTGTTAAATGTCCCATGGTAAGAGTTTCTAATGGAACCACACACAAAACCAACCGGATAAAGAGCTGATTTTGGAACAAGCCATGACAAGTCCAACGGAGTTTTCTAGAAAGCTGAAGGTCTGAGAAAGTAAAGGTTACAGGTTGGAGGCCTGTGGCCTGTGGAAGCCAGTCCATCTTGTCTGTCCTTCAGAATTCCTGTCAAGCTGTGTGTCCGGTCTGTGGTTCCCCCACCCCCATTCTTACAGCAGACAGAGGAACCGAAGTTTGACCCATGGTATAATTCATGCGGTTGCTCTATATTAGTTGCATACCCTGGAAAGCATACACTGGGTATAGTTTTGTTGGCTCTTATGCAAAGAAGCAATTCCAGAATAGCTCGGAAAGGTTGAAAATAGATTCTGGTTAAAGTTTAAATTTCATCTCCCAGCATCACTTGTTTTAGGAACCAGAGGACTTCACTTCTATGGAACTTCCACGTAGCTACTGTTTGAACAGGGCACGGCCCTCTCTGCCCTCTCACCTCTGGGGGTGCTTTTAGCAGCGGTAAATGTGCTTTGGGCATTAGACACCAGAGGGATTGAAGACTGAGTGACAGTGCTCAATCTGAGCGCTCCAAGATGGTTGCTACTGCGCCCCAGGCCTACTGGTGTAAAGTAACAGTGTGGTAGACTTTCGACTTCTCAGCTGCACGCTGCTAACCAGTTTTCCGTCCCTGTGAAAAACACCTGAAATAATTCCTTGTTTTGGCCCACCGTTTTAGAAGTTCCAGTTCATCGTCTTTGGGCCTTGTTTTGAACTCATAATTGCTCGGAACATTGTGCTGAGATCAACAAGACTTCTCCTCACTACCTCGAAGTGAAAGAGAGAGGAAGCGACCAGAGTGGCAGAATCTGCTTTAAGGTCACACTCTTGATGACCTAAGAACTTTCACTAGACTCCACCCCTTAAAGCTCCTGTCACCTCCCAGTTAGCGCCATAGGCTGGGACCACGGCTCTAACACAGGGACTTCGGGGAACATTTCGGGTCCACACTGTATCACACCGCTACATTTCCATCGTCATAGGGGGCCAGCGGTTAGAGTATTAGGCCATGCAGCCATGGAGTCTTTCAAATCTCAGAGATCAGTCTGCATGACACTGGGCCCAGCTCCATTCTATTGTTTGTTTGTTTGTTTTGCTATACCATCACACCTCAATTTATTCATTGTACAGTGGGAATGATAATGATAGCTACTTAAGATGGTTGTTTGAATAAATAAACTCCCTTTATGGAGTTAGAATACTACTGCCTGTGTAACATTCTGCAGTGAAAATGCTGTTCTATCCCTGTGGAAACCAATGGCCAAAGAAGGCAACCGGAAACTTACCATTGGCTTATGGGAGGAAAAAAATAGGAGTTTTAATTTTGCTTACTCTCAATTAAGTAAAATAAAATCTAAATATCCCCCATGGAGCTAGGAACACAGCAGCCATTGCTGATGAAACAGCATTTTTCTCTCTTTTTTAAGATTTATTTATAATATATAAGATAGATGTGCAGGCCAGAAGAGGACACCAAATCTCATTATGGATAGTTGTGAGCCATCATGTGGTTGCTGGGAATTGAACTCAGGACCTCTGGAAGAGCAATTGATGCTCTTAACCTCTGAGCCATCTCTCCAGCCCCCACATTTCTTTTTTTTTTAAGACAGCTCAGGAGCTAGGTTGAGACTTGCTTTGTAGCTCAGGCTATCTTTAAACTGGTGATCCTTCTACTTAGCCTCCTGAATGCTGGGACAGAAGGTTTGGGTACCCGTGTGCCCAGCCGTTAACTTTTCTTTTCACTGGGCCTTTCCACTAACTTGGAAAGGGGGAAGAGTGAGGTATCACAAGTTTTTTTCTGCAGCTGAAAGAGAATGCCCATTAAATGACTCTTGATTAGATTATTTATCACAGTATTCATTACAAATAAATAATAGTTCCCATTTATTTAATATTTTATGACTGAAGCAAATTTGTTTATAAAGCTATGGAAACAGGAAAGTTATGAATAGTACTCAACAGGCATTTTGAAATGATTAGGGACCACATACTATAGTTTCCTTTGTTTAACTATTCCTGTAGATTTGAATTCTGCAAGAGCTAAAAACGCATAAATTACTTCAAAAGGCTAGCGAGAGCATCATTATTTTCTTTTCTCTTTATATTACCACTAATATAAAGAGCAAATTCGATATCTTAAAAATGGTGGTTGAGCCAGTTGAGTTATTGCCTAGTGTTAAATAATTTCATCTGTCGGCGTCCTTGTGTATTTTGTGTAGAGCCACAGATCTGAGGGAGACAGAGCCCTTCGTCCTGGAGGAAGAAGAGGTTGTCTCTGGGTAGGCCAGCCTGCTCCGATTCTTCTCCCGTGCACAGTCTGGGGAGTGGATCAGTTGCCTTTCTGCTGCTGTGATAAAAACACTGTGCCCAAAAGCAATCTGTGGAAGAAAGAGTTTATTTTGGCTTATGGTTTCGGAAGGGTAAGTATCCATCATGGCGAGGAGGAGTGGCAGCAAGCGGTAGGCGTGGAGGCCCGAGAAGGGAGCTGAGAGCTCATGTCTTCAACCTCAAACAGAAGCTGAGAGGGAACCGGAAGGTGGTTGAGGCTGTGAGCTCTCAGAGGCCAGCCCCGGAGCTGTGCTTCCCGGTAAGGCTATGCCTCCCCAGCCTCCGCAAACAGCACTGTTGACTAGGGTGAAGCTGAGGGCTTGATGTTCCTCTTGCAACTGAGGAAATTGGGAATCAGCATTCTGGAAATACTAACCAGCTGAGGCCGGGGAGTGGCTGGGAAGGCGCCTAAATGAGTTCAGTCCTCATTATCCACATGAAGGAAGAGAAAAGCCAGGTGCTGCCTTCTATACTTGTAACCCCAGCACCAGGGAGGAGGAGAAAGGAAGAGGCTCCAGGCTCAAGTGAGAGACCTTGACCCAAAATATAAGGTGGAGACCAATGAGGAAGAGGGCCAATGCTGACCTCTGACCTCCACATGCATGTTTGCACATGAACATGTTTATTGATTGTTTTGATTTATTTCTGAACCTTTTTTTAAAAACAGTCTTTTTTAACAATGCGTTTTTCAAGGCAGTTGTGACAAAGTGACTAGGGATTCCTTTTCCTTTCTGCTTCCGGAGCCTGGCTCCCGGCTTCTTCCTTCAGCCCAAGAAAGAACTCTGATGTGTCTGAAGGCTCTATTTTAGAGAATCCAGATTGTCAGGGAGGTCAGCACGGCCCAGAACTACTCTTGTACAGATTGTCATCACCAGGGTGGTCTTCTAATCTTTGTAAAACAAAAACAAAAACAAAAACAAAAACAAAAACAAAACAAAAAGCTCCACCTCACCCTATTCTGAAGCATTTGCTAAAAATGACGGTATCCACTTAGAAGAAATCTGTATCAATTAAAACTGAGAGGATGGGAATATAGCTCAGTGCTAGGGTACTTGTCTACCATGTCAAGGCCCTAAATTTAATCCAAGAGAGAGAGAGAGAGAGAGAGAGAGAGAGAGATTTAATCCCAGAGAGAGAAAGACAGAGACAGAGAGATACGGAGAGAGATTTCACATGGAAGACTGTCTATCTATGATAACTTGGAAGATCAAACTGTGAAGTTTTGAGGACAATTTAGCTGCTTTACTCCATGGATTGTCTTCATCTGTATCCTTTGAGCCTTTCTCTTCTTGCAGCGCTTTAAACCACCTTTGGCATCCTCCAGAAGAGTCAACCGTTAGAGATGCCACTTGGAAGAAAAAGCCCGAGTCTGAAAGGACTTTGCAGGTCAAGTGTCCCGGAATCGTAAAGCTAACAAACCGAATCATAAGACACAGCCAAGTTCAGATTCAGTTCAGCTCCGAAGGGCCCACAGCTCTGCCTTTGTAGACGCGAGACCCGATCTGCTTCTGAGAAAATGCGTCAAGAGCTCAATGCGGCAGACCAGTTTTTACAATGGTGCTACCGTGTGGGGGCCTTGGCTGTGTTTTTATGAATCCCTTACTCCTCATTGAGATTACTTTATTTAAATGTCATCACCCAGCTCTAAAATATGCTTTCAAAATAACCGTGGTGGCCGTGGGCTACAAAGTATTGGGAGAAGAAAAGGACCCCGTGACACCAACTTGTGTTTGATATGTAGACATTTTTCAGTGCTCTGGGGGCCCCGGTGGTGGGACCGAGTCAGCTTTACAGCTGGGCCTGGCCGTCCCAGCTGTGCACGCCATGCAGAGCGAGACTGCCGTCACCACTGGCAGGGTTGTGCCTTGGAGGCATTTGGGTCATTGGCGGAGTAGGATCAGAGGGAAGGTATAAAAAGTGCGCTGAAGCGAGAGAGGTCTATAAACTAAAGTCTCATGATGCAAGGTGGGGCGGGGGAGGCTCCTGGCATTTGACAGCTGGAAGATCAGAGTCGGTTAATAAGTTTGGGGTGCTGGCGACTGAAACCAGATCACTGTTGCCTGTCAGCTGGAGAGAGGCGTCATCCCAGGTGGACCGCGACCTGGTCAGCTCCGTTGCAGCGTGTGCCCGAGTATTCATTTCTCTCCACTCTTGTTCACTTTTTTTTCAGCCCTTTGTCAGGAGACAGCGGAAGGGTTGGCCTTTCCTCCCCCATGCTGTTCTGGGTAAAGGCAGAGACTGACGGTGCCAGCCTTAATTCCCCAAAGAAAAGGGCATCCAGATTTATGTGAATTGCTTTAGTTCTGAAACAAGAAAAGATAAAACAGGGCGCATTCACGTATTCATGAAGCAGGCAGTATGTGCGAACGTCTGCGCATTCTGCACAAATTCATTTATTGTTCCTGCCCTCTTATTTCTGTAGACCCCGTGCTCATTTTCCCTCAATAACATGAAAGCCATTTCAGCACATGTGAATCTTCAGACTTAAACTGGGTATCCACGCTTCAAACATGCCCCCGGCGTGTGTGTGTGTGTGTGTGTGTGTGTGTGTGTGTGTGTGTGTGTGCGCGCGCGCCACAGGTTGATTAAAAGATCAGCGTGGTTCCACCAGGAACAAAAGCACTCCTGCCCCATCACCGCCCTGGCTCATGGGGTTTCTCCATCAGTAAAACTGAAGCAGCCTTTTCCAGTTAGGAGAGCTGTGCCCACCATTTTGACATCTCCGGAAAGATGGGGAATCCTGAATCCTGGGACAAGCACCTGATTTTCCTTTTCGGATTTCTGTCACTAGGTTTGCTTTCTGCTGGTGGACGCTCTCGTTTTGGTTGCAAGAATGTTATCTTGTAGGGAGACTGCAAGGTGGGGGGGGGGAGGGAGATGAGTCCAAGGGGGTGTCCTCCAGATGTTTGTTATGGCTATACACCATGCAGGCGATGATGCTGCAAGCATCAGACGAAGACAAAAAAACAAACAATGGCCCAGATCTGGTCCATACACAGTCCACACACCTTCATCCTCGGCCAGCATTTCTCTCAGCATGGCTTCAGATTAGAATCCTTCAGGGTGTGTATTTGAAGAGCAGATCAGGGGCTGTGTCCTTCGCTTACATCTCTGCTCGTAGGGATCCAAGAGCTAGACTTGGGGCAACGGCTAAGGACTTAATCTCACGGAGACTCAGTTTCCCAGTCTGTGCAAAGGAGATGGTAACAGAACCTACTTGTGAGCTTGCTCTGACCCAGGGAAGTGTTTGCTGTTGTCCCTGGAGCGTCGTAGGTGCTTAGTGAACACTGGCTTTTCATGCCATGCATATCTGGCAAGTGTGTCAGGTGGCTGTGGATCTGCAGGACACTGAGTCGGCAGGTTGTATGCCTATCTAAGGGTCTATGATACAATGACATTGGGACTCTGGATGGCCAAGAGCCAGAGACTGTCCACTCTGAACCAGACATGTTTGGAGGCATGGACTTCTCTTATTAAATGTCACTTCCAATTTTCTCCTTGAATGCACAATTTCAAGGAGGTACTTGCACCTTTGGAAGTGGTTATCCCAATCTCTTTTGAAAAATATTGCTTAATCGTAGCCATGAAGCCCTGTTTCTCATCAAAAGTCCCATCAAACAACAGAGGCAATGTATGGCAAATTAAGATAAGGACGGCAGGGAACAGGCCGCTGTGCCACGCTGACTTCAATCCTCTGTGAATCACTGGTGGTGGAAAAGATCCAAATGCGGGGTTCACAGGAAGTGAAAAAATCTGCTTCCATTCCAGTGGTGATTTTTCTGATGCTCAGCTTATTAACCACCGGCTTCAAAAAGAAAAGAAAAATCTGTAATCACAGATGCAAGTTAAAGAGCGTCGTTGGCTTATTTAGAAAACAGGCTGAAGCTGCCCTTATATAAAGAACAAAAATGTGTCATCATCATCACCACCATAAGAACTTCTGCCTATGTACCAGGAATATCTTGGTTCTTGCAGCTAGGCTGGGGATCAGGGTGGCAAGACCACAGTTGGGGTTTACCGAGCAGAGGCAGGGGTGCCACGAACCATCTGCAGAGCAGTGGCTACCTGGCACCCATTGCCTCCCCGACCAAGAACGGCCTCCTTCTGCAGAGTTAGCCATGCGCTCCTCAGTTCCTGGGAAGAGCCACCGAAGTCCTCCCAGGAGGCACATCCTTGATGGAAATGGACTCTTTCTCCCTCCAAAGCCACCAGTGGTCCATGGGTCCTCAGTGAGTGATGGGGCAGGGAAGGGCTTTTAACAGAGAATGAGTGGGTAAATCAGGATTGTAGAGGTGGCCAAGTCCTCACCCTCATGCTCATCCCGTCCACATACCAAGGGGATTCAGAATGACTTTGATTTCCTCCCCTTTCTTTCTAATTTTTTTTTTTTTTACTGCACTGAACATCATGCAACAGACATCCTTATCGTCTGCCCTCCAAACTTGTGTGATTATCTTTCTAGGGTTGATCCTCATAATGGGGTAACTAGCTTCATCTTTAGAGCTTGAGTATCTCTTCAATAATGTATGGCTCACATGGAAAGCTTTTGTTAATTGGCCGTCCATTTGCTTTGTCCATTTTTTTTCTCTAATTGAGTGTCTTCCCCCCACCCCATAAATGCAAAGATATCTTTATACATTCAGAGTCACAATACTAAGTTATGAACATGGCAAGGGTTTTCATCTGCTCTCCAGTTTGTCTTCTCATCTTGCTAAGGTGTGTCTTATCAGGTAGAAGTTTCAGTATTGAATGAGGCCCAGATTATCCCCTCTGTTTTAAAAATTTTAATTATGTATATGAATGTGTGCCTGATTGCTTGGCTGTGCTCCATGTGTGTTCCCCCTCTCCCCAAGGCCAGAAGAGTTGTCAGGTCCCTTAGATCTAGAGTGACAGGTGTCTGTGAACCTCCTGATATAAGTGTTGGAACCAAACCTGGGTCCTCTACAAGAGCTTGCAGGAGTTTGCAAGAGCCCCTAACTGCTGAGCAGTCTTCCTAGACCCTCAGTTGATCTTCTCCTCCTCTTCCTCCTCCTTCTTCTTTGGCTTTTACTTTTTGAGTTTTAGCTAAGAAATTGTGAACCCTCAAAAACAGGCAACAAAAGCACCTGTGGACAAAAGGGATCACATCGAACAGAAAGGCTTCTCAGAGCAAATGAGGTCAACAGAACAAAGGGCAAACCTCCCCCAGGGGAAAACGCTGCCTGAATCCGCTCATAGGTGGCACCTACAGACACCGATTCCACAGATGTTCACAGGGAAATGATGGTTGTCAGAGGCTGGGGTGCTCGAGGGGAAATGAGGGAGATGTTGGTCAGAGCATTCAGTTAGACCAGAGGGGATAAGCCTAAGGCACTTATAATCTGGTAAGGGTGCTGTAGCTGATGAAAATGTATTTTATTCTTGAAAAATGCTTAAGAGGCCAGATAAAAAGTATCGTCACCACAAAAGAGTGAGCTATGAATGCATAGGTGATCAGTTAGACACAGCCCATCCTGTATGTGTTACGTGTAATAAATAGACACAACTTTATATCAACTTACAAAACACGGGTGTCTCAGAGGGTAAGAGTGCATCCTCAAGCCTGAGTACCTGAGTTCAAATCCCCAGCATTCACACATTAAGATGAGCATGGCTACGTGTGCCCGTAGCCCCAGTGTTGTTCGGGTAGAGACAGTGGGATCCTGGGAGCTCATTGGCTGGCCAGGCCAACAGAACAGCAAGATTCTAGCTCACTGAGTGACCCCATCTCAGGACAACAAGGTAGAGCAAAAGAGAAGACACCCAGTGTCCACCTCTGACCTTAGCACAAACACACTCATGTACACAACCACGCAACATATCACGTATACGATATAAATACACGCTGAAGAAGAAATTTTCCCCCATTGGAGTGTCATCAGTTTGTTTTCTCTTGGTACATTCAAGTGAAATGACTTTACTTTTTCTTTCTCCTCTTCTTCCTCTTCCTCCTGCTTCTCCTCTTCCTCCTCCTCTTCCTCTCCCTCCTTCTTTGCATTTTCAGGGAGGGCAGCATAATGTAATTCCCTCCCTACCTCATGTGCATGCTATCATCGTTAATGGTACATTGGCTGCACATGGAACATGGTACATTGAACTGCAGATACCTGGGCCATGTAGGCGGCTGCCAGTTGCCTGCAAGGCTTTGTGAGTCTGTCTGTGTGCTGACGGGAGGCTGTTGTATTTACTGTTGCTTTTAAAGGAGACTTGGTATCTGGCAGGGTTAACTCCCCCCCGCCCCATTATTTCTTCCAAGCAGCTTTGAATGCTCTTGTCTTGACTTTTTGCTTGTGTTTGAATATTAGGAGCAGCTAATCATAAATTACTCCTAAGTGCTCCTCTGGAGAGCTGGGCTGTGGCTCAGTGGTGGAGGCTTTCCTAACACGATCAAGGCCCTAGGGTTCAGTTCCCTCTATTGAAAGGAAAAAATCAGAAAAAGAACTGTTGAGTTCGGGCTGGTTTACATTTAGGTTGAAGGTTATTCTGAGGTCAATTTCCATCTTAAAACTAATTCTTGCCACCCCTGAAGAGAGAGTGCTTAGGTCTCCGCATCCAAGTTTTTAAATTAATTCTAACGTGATTTAATTTTAAAATCGATGTATCATTTCTTTTTTTTTTTTTTTTTTTTTCTTTGAGACGGCATCTCGTTATGTTGTCCAGGTTGCTCTAGCTATCACTATGGAGCTGAGGCTAACCCCAAACATGAGTTCTCCCTGCTTTTCACTCACCGGCTCTCTCCTGACAGGTTTGTAACATCATTCCCGGGGTTTATCAACTCCCTCCCCTGCAGATGGGTGTTCCCCTGCCACTTGTCGGCCGAGCCTACTCAAGTGTTTCCCGTGGGCAAGCTCGTGGCGGTGGTCCGGGTCCTGCTGACATGGATCTTCCTTTGCTTCTCGCCAGCCTGCTGCCGGGGACCTCAGGGGCCAAGTCCAGTTGCTATGATGGGACCGGAATGGAGGAACTGGTCTGAGGAAAGTCCCGGGGATGCAGTCACTGTGAATAAACAGTTCCTCTGGTTGCTCTCTGCTGTCAGTGTCCTGTGTATCTGCCCTGGGTCAGTCTCCTGGCTACTCCGCCCGGGTTCAAGCCCCACCTCCGCCATTCACTCCTGCGAAAGCCACTAACTAACTCAGTTTCTTCTTGTGATGTGCCGAGCTTCACCAAGTTGGGCGGAGACATAGGCATCGCCAGGAAAGCTTTGAGAGCCGCGCTGTGGTGGTGAGGGCGTCCTCGCTCTCTGCCACCGCTGTCGGACCACGTGGAGCCTGTAACTTCCTACCTGTTTGCTCTGTCTTGACGTGAGCTTCCGGTACACACTCTGCCCAACCTGTGGGAATCACGAGCTCCGACGTAACCGGCATTCCAGAGGTGACAGATAATCTGAGGAACAGTCCTTGCAAAAATTATGATTTATATCTAGCAGGGGAAAATATCTCAGGGAGGAAAGTTTGTTACTGTTTGGCTCGTATGTGCATGCGCACACGTGTGGGTCCTCGAGCATGGGCATGCGTCGATCCCGGAGGTGGACTTAGGCCTTCGCTCACACTCGCCGCTTAAAAAAGTATGTCATCACTGCGTGGTGACACTGCGTGTACGTGCGCGTGTGCGAGTGCCATGGTGCGCTTGTGGAGGACAGCTGTTGGCGCTGGTTCTCGTCTTCCACTATAGGCCCTGGGGATCAAACACAGGTCTGTCGGGCTTGTGCGCAGGTGCCTTTACCTGCTGAGCTGTTTTGCTGCCTCCACAGTAAGAGGCAGGGTCAATCACGGAGCAGGGAGCTGGCCATGTGGGCCACACAGGCTGGCCGGTGAGCAGTTCTGAGGTTACAGGCTTGTGATCCTATGTCAGCCCCGGTACAGTCTTGGGTATACTAGGAAGCCTGGAACTCACTATATAGCCAGAGATGAACTCTAGGTCCTTCTACCTCAATCTCCTTAGTGCTGGGATCCCAGCTGGCTGCCACACCCAGCTTCTGCGCAATGCTGTTGATCCCACCCAGGCCTTCCCAAAGGGTAAGGAGGGACTCTAAGAACCATCGCAGTTACTGCTCAACACTGCCTGTGCTTGTGTCCTGGAGGAGCTCCAGTCAACGTTGGGAATGGCCTTGGGGATGTGGGAGATGCTGTCGTGATGGAAACTGCTATCCTGCTTCTTTGTCTTCTCTGGTGTTTTGTGTGTGTGTGTGTGTGTGTGTGTGTGTGTATTGGCCTTCTTTCTTTCTAAAAGAACCCATGAAAATGTTTGATTGCTCAATTGTAAACCAAGAAGAATATGTCAAGACACAATGAAGGGGCGGTGCCCAGTCCTGGGCTTCTGATGAGCCAGGTGCCCAACGGCAGGGGAGGTGGCAGGGGAGGCGGCACATTTTGGGAAGGAGCCTGGGAGCAACTCTCTTGGCAGGGTCACCAGTCAGGCTCAAGGATCTTTTCAAAGAGCCCCCACTTCTGCCTGCTCAGAAAAGCTATTTTTTTTTTTTTTTTAAATCAAAGGAAGCAAAGACTCAGACCCCTACGACTGGCTGATACACAATGATATCAGTAGTCAGATGTGTTAAAATACAACTCCTAATTTGCATTGTGCAAACACTTTGGATTTTAAAACTAGTTTACAGTCTTGGTGTCCTGGCTTGTATTGTAGCCCTTCAACACACTCCTGCTAAATAAGATGTCCTAGGTTAACACGAATTAGGAATGCTTTGTCGTTTCACAGCTTTGTGAATGAAGTTTTAGAAATGAGTTCTCGTGTACTTTTTCTAAAATAAGCTTTTTTTTTAAAACACACAAATTTTTAGATATGAAACTAAAGAAATATCTCTGGGCTTATGTGTGAAAAAATACATCACATCTCTCTCTCTCTCTCTCTCTCTCTCTCTCTCTCGCTGTGTGTGTGTGTATGTGTGTGTGTGTGTGTGTAACGGGACCTAATCAACATTGTACTTAGAAACATTACAATAGAAAAGGAGGCTTGTTTTTCATTATAAAGGAAAGGAACTGGTGACACTAGTAGCAATATGTAAATATTGTTTCCTGTTCAATTACAATCACATTCCTCTTGGATTACATGTGAGGCTGTGCTAATGCTCAAAGACGAGCTCCTGTGATGTCATTGCCTGGTGGGGTAGGGCTAGGCAAGGTCCAGCCTTGCAGTGCCCCAGGTAGAGGCTTCCTTTGCAAACAGGCTTCCTTCCTTCCTTCCTTCCTTCCTTCCTTCCTTCCTTCCTTCCTTCCTTCCTTCTCCTTCCTTCCTTCTTCCTTCCTTCCTTTCCTTCCTTCCTACCTTCTTCCTCCTCCTCTTCCTTCCTTCCTTCTTTCTTTCCTTCCTTCCTTCCTTCTCCTTCCTTTCTTTCTTCCTTCCTTCCTTCCTTCCTTTCCTTTCTTCCTTCCTTCTTTCTTTTCTTCCTTCCTTCCTTCTTCCTCCTCCCCTTCCTTCCTTCCTTCCCTCCTTCCTTCCTTCCTTCTCCTTCCTTCCTTCCTTCCTTCCTTTCCCTTCCTTCCTTCCTTCCTTTCCTTCCTTCTTCCTCCTCCCCTTCCTTCCTTCCTTCCTTCCTTCCTTTCTTCCTTCCTTCTTTCTTTTCTTCCTTCCTTCCTTCTTCCTCCTCCCCTTCCTTCCTTCCTTCCTTCCTTCCTTCCTTCCTTCCTTCCTTCCTTCCTTCTTGACACTATCATTTCTTCCAGTTGAACTCTGGGGCAGAATTCATCAGACACCGACATTTCATGAGCACCAGGAGTATTGTGGACGCCGCCCCGTAGCATGTGTCTCCCCTTACCTTACAGGAGGAGGCGAGGAAGCCTTGAGCTTTGTGCAAGGAAGCTTTTCTCCTTATAAGTACCAGCCTCATCACCGTATGGGAACAAGACTCAAATGGCCATGTCAATGCTTTGTAAATCAGATGTGTTTTTATTTTGTGTTCTTTTGTTCATTTCTGATTTTACGTTCTGTGATGAACACACACTTGGTTTGTTGAATGTGCACTGGGGACTGGCTGCTGCTGTGGTTCCAGAGTTTCCACTAGTGGGCGCTGCAGCGCCACCAACATTGTGTGAGTGCGGATGTATTTTTAACCCAAGCACAGTATTAAAAAGAAAAAAAAAAAAAAAACCCACAGAGTAAATGGTGAGTTTTTCTTCCTTTCACAGCAGCTCTCCTGTCAAGAAAGACACCAAAAATATATCTGGAAGATGGTATCTATTGAAATTATTTACTAAAATTTTAGAACAGAATGGCAGGGTGGGGATGAGTCCCGGTTCTGCCGACACTCATTTTTATTTGCGAATTGTCACATTTGTTCTTGTTTGATAGGCATGCACTCCGAAGTCAACATTATGCAGAATGGAAAGGTACTTAATGGCCCAGCCCAAAATTAACACCACTTATTAGGCGAACACCCTGCCTTTTCCTCTCAGAGAACACCCGTTCACGTGTTTGGTCTGTGTGCTCTTGAGCAGGAAGCAGCGCGGTTGGGGCTAAGATGTCTGTTTGATATTTAGAGCCAAATTTGATGCTTTAATAAGGGAATCCTCTGTCTCCCTCATCCATCATCCCGCATCTTCATCCATCCAAACACCACTGTGAAGTTGTCAGAGCCTTTTCCATATTCAGTACTTGTATAAATAATGGCTGCTGTGATTTGGGGGGGGGGGAAGGGTGGTGTGCATTTCCCGGGGATGTTCTATATCTGATCACAGCCCTGGCGACATCTCAGAGGTTTTGTTTAAGCGTGCCGCAGCCTCGTGCATATCATTTAAGTCCGAGAGGCGAAGGCCGTTTTTGTATGTTGGCCGTTATTGTGGTTCATCCTTGCCCAAATGAAATCAGTTTTGTGACGGTGGTGCTGGTGACGTGTGCGTGTGTATGCGTGTGCGTGTGTTTGTGCATGTGTGTTAGAACACAGCCTCTGCCCCATCAATACATTTTTTTTTTATCATCATTGCCCATCGCCTTTCCTTCTCCCCTTTGCTGTCTTAGGGATTATGCAGGTTCAGTGCAATATTCTGAAATTAATCAAAGCAAGCAAAATCCCATGCTTTATTATCCATGGTGGGGGAGAGAGAGCTTTCCAGGATCCACAGAGCTTTGTGATGCTGTCTGGTTGTAGAGCTGGAATTTTATACATGTCTTACAAAAAAAAAAAAAAAAAAAAGGTTCTGGTTTTCACACAATGAAACCTTTTCATGTTAAAGTTGTCCAGGCAATGAAGGGCTCCGTGTGTGAGTGACAAAGGCTTGGAATTTAACCAACACTGTACAGTTTTCCTTATTTAAATGAGGAACTCACGGTGTATGTGTGTGTGTGTGTGTGTGTGTGTGTGTGTGTGTACTCTCTAACAATATCCATTTCTTTCTTTCTTTTTTATTTAAAAATTTTTTTTTCTTTAGCTTAACAGAGCAACTCTAAGTCCCTAACGCGGTAATGCGGCGTGGGTCTCGGCAGCTTGGAATGAAATGAGCCACGAGCAAACTTCCAGCGTGCTTATCCAGCCTGGACCTTGCGTTCCCGTCTCATCTTTTGATAATCAGGCTCTCCAAATTATTTGTTTCCACGAAATTAGTGGCCATTGTACAGATTGCAGACACTTAGTCTGATTGAAAGTGATCAGAGGAGATTATCCGCTGGGCTGGTCGAGCGGAGGTTCTGACGTGACCCACTGCCTGGAGAGAGAGTATCTAATCTTATAAACCCCACTCACTTCTGCCACACTTTGTTTCAGTGCCAGGAGCACATTAGACCTCTTTGTCTTCAGTTCAGAGGGAGTTGAAGGTGGGCTGGGCAGAGCTGACACAGGAGACAAATGGACGGAGGCCCGGGTGGCATCCCTTTCGGTGGTGTCTTGAACTCCGTGTGTGTCAGGGTAGAGGGGCTCTGTCTCGCTCCCTGACGGTAAGTTCTCACCATCTTGGAAGAAGAGGCCTCTTCATTATCTATCAAGTGTGTTCTCGGTGTCAGAGGCTGTTACAGATCTTCTGTTTCAAATCTAAACGTGTCTGTGTAGCTTGTCCTACTAAATAGAGACACAGCCTTCCATCCTTGTGAGGGCGAAGATGAGGAGAAGGAGGTGGGGGTGACGGTTCCCACTGGCACTGCCCGCTAGGACACCTGCCGGATGTGGCAGTGAGCGGGAGAAGCTGGCTGCAGGAGAGGGGAGTGGGGGGAAGGAGTGCCCAGTAGTAGGTTGCCTGAGAAAAGGGCAGTGAAGGAACTCCTGCCAAGAAACACATCCCCTGTCTTCTTTAGGAGACGGCACAGTAAACCGGAAACAGCTCACGGTGTAATCCTCCTGTTCCCTGCAGTAGGTGTGACCAGGCCCCCTGAGCCTCCCTGCCTGCCTCTGTAGCAGGCCTCCACGTGCCTGGGTGAGTACGGGACTGCAGGGTTCAGTTCAGAGGTCCAGGCAAAGATGTGCTGCGCCATCAGAGGAAGTGAGTGACAGCAAGAAGAGGCCTGGGCGAGCCTCCGGCACCAGCTTTCTGTGTCCCGTCCTGTGAGGGTCTAAACGGCAGCTGCCCTGTGGAGGCAAAACACCTTAACACTTCACACACCTCACATCAGTGAACATTGAAGGCCGCTGTTCCTTTTCTTCCACTGGTGAGGCAGCTATGGCCCAAGGGGGGAGGCGCCAGGTAAACAACTCTGGCCTGGATGTCTCTCTTGCTTTGAATCTGTTTTGATTTACAGGGATAAAACTCCCAGAGATGGAGAGAAAAATAAAGAAACGTTCTATGGGAACTGCTGGTGGGGTATGATGTTCATGAAGTCATAGTGGAAGCCAGTGCGGGGGGGGGTCCTTGAAAAATCGACAGTGGAACTGGAGTTTCACTAGTCCGTCACTGGGCTGAAGTTGGTAAATCAATGTGCCATCTGCGGTTCCATGCTCATTCAGTGTTATTCACAACAGCTGATGCCCGGAGTCCACCTGCCTGGTTATGACGGGCTACTGAGATGATACACAGCGGAACACTATGTACCCTCAAAAAGAAGAAAATCATGTAATCTTGGAAATGGCAGTAAAACATGGAGTGACTTTAGTCATGGGAAATCAGTCAGGCACAGGAAACTAAATAACGTGATCTTATTTCTATGTAAAATCTAGATGAAGAGGAGGAGGAGGTGGAGGAGGAGGAGAAAGAAGGAAATTCTTAGAACTAGAGTGGTATTTGCAGGGCTGTTGGGGAGATATTGATCAATGCAAGATTTCAACTAGACAGAAAAATGAGTTCAGATGTACTGTCCAACAAGGTAATTATAGTTAATAATAAAAGTACATTTTGAAACCTTCCAAGAGAGATTTTATGTGTTCTTACCTTAATCCTAATTGTAGGAGGCTGTAGATGGTAATGAGCTCAATCTGACCATTCTATAATGAACACAAATTTCAAAACAGCAATAAATAGGACCAGTTTTTATTCATTAATCAATCAGATGTTTTGGAAATAGCTCCTTCGCCTTGGTTCTGGGCTGATTCTGTGTGATATTGTCTGCTCTGCTCTTCTGCTTGCGAGAGCACATTGCTGAGATCTATTCCCACATGGTTGTCGCCTTTTGAAGCTTGAAATCGGATGGGCTAGGATGAGGTTTGGAAGAGGGGAGGAGCTCAAAGGATTCTATGAAGTGGAACCAAGCTTGGAGGGGACACTGAGGGCTAGGGACCTGTATGGCAGGGATGCTCTGGGCTTAAGCCAAGGTACTTGGAAGGAGATGGCCGTGGGTAGGACCAGGGCACTGTGTGCCCCTGAGTCCACACTCAGGATTCACCTGTCTTTTCCTGTCACCCATTATGTTAGGGGTTCTTGGGCCTCATCACTCATTAGTAAAAGCAAATGGTCTACCAGTGGTTCTCATAGTCAGTGGCGGGGGCTAACCTTACATTTTACATGTTAACACCGTCATTGTAGTAACTGGCAGAGAACTCACATACTTCCTTCTTACCCATAGTTTAGATGTAAGAGAACGGCCTCCGGGAGGCCAAGGACTGTCTGGTTTTATTTCCTTTCTCTGACACTTTTGTCCCGTGCCTAGACAAATCAGGAGGGACTTGGTACAGTGAGAGAGGGACCACATGGGCCCCGCTCTAGGGAGAGGTGAATGCTCTGTTGAGTTCTTCCGGTACTGGTTGGGGTCTTGCTTGATGGTCTCCAGAACCTTTGGCTGCATGAATACTTCATTTATTTCTTTCATTCTAGTGCCCTCAGAGGGCAGTAATGATGAAGAAAGGATGGAAGGAAGGAAAGAAGGAAGGGGAGAAGGCCTCCGGAGTCAGACATGGCTCCTCTCCGGTTCCTTCTCCTTGCCTTTTGTCTTATAGAGGGAGCTACTGGTTTAAGTTGCTGTGCAGATGGCTGGGCTGCTGGGCTGGCTCTCCAGCTGGGCTGACTTAACCCCGGAGTGTTTGTGTTTGCTTTTGACAGCCAAGACAGGGAGGAGGGAAGCTGTTTCCAACAGGACGAGCCTCCCCTCCTTTCCTCCAACAGCAGCTGGTGGAACGTCTGGGCCGCCCTCCCGCCATGCGCCGAGTGAAGTTTGGATGAGGGACAGATGCATTCTCCAGCAAGGAATCCCAGCTCCTTTGCCAGAGTGTGCTCCGTCACTGCCTACCCCAGCACACAAGGGTCTCCCCAGTGTCGTAATGAAGACGCCTCTTCTGCAGGAGGCAAATATCAACCTCCAAGACACAGAAAGCAAGCAAGTAGCGTGGAGTAGTTTACGCCCATTTTCTAGATGAGGTGATAGAGGCGTGGGAAGGTGAGCAGGTTCCTAGACTCAAATAGATTGTTCAGAAGACACAGGCCAAATCAATTGTCTGAAGGGGAACCTGGGAACCTGTGTTTCCTTTGTGAGGGCCTATGTGTGCTTGTGTTCATGTGTGTGCTCCGCTGTGGGTGAGCCAGAGCCAGAGGCCTTGGTCCTCAGTTTTCCCCACTGTGTTTTTTGAGACAGTCGCTTCCTGAACCTGAAGCTTACCTACTGGGTGGAGATGGCTGACTGGCATGGGGTCTTTCCTTCTCCACCATGCTGGCACCAGGATTAGAGCATCCAGGGATGCTGAGGATCGGACTCAGGTCCTCACACGTATGTAGCCAGCATTTTACTGACCGAGCCACCTCCCAGCCCCTGGGAATGCACATTTCTAACATGCTTCACTGTGATATCGTAGCTATTGATCTGCGACCCATTCTTGGAGGTTTTGTTTGTTTGCTTTTAGAACAGAACATGGGGAATGCGTGAAACACATACTAGATCGTGCTTCTTGCATCATGCCCCAGAACACAGGACATCTGTTTGATGGCAAAACAATGAACTGAGATACAGGTAGGGACCACAGAGTGGTGGCTTAGATACTACGGCATAAACTAAATCATGGGCAGCTTTGCTGCTCAGCAGAATCCCCTAGTTAGACTTTCTCAGACGGCAGAAGCTTGCATGGCACATCTAGATTTCAGTGGTATTTACCACAGGAGGGAATCCCCAGCTTGTTGATTCTCATTTTATCCCACTCAAGCCCCAACACATTGTGTAGCGTGTGTGTGTGTGGTGTGCATGGTGTGTGTGTATGTGTGTGTGTGTTTGCAGGTCCAGTGTTGCTGTTTCTAACTCGATTTCTGTTGTCTGTTTGCTGCTGTTATCAGAGGGGAGCTGGCTCCAAGCAGCCTTGGCCATGTGTTGCTGCTCACAGACCTCTCACCGGGCAACAGCGACTCGCACATCTGTGTGGAGAGAGCTGCTACCCTCAGCTGCAGGAGTTTCTGCCTTTCTCTCCTCCAGATGATTACGCTGAAGTATGTAATAGTCATTTAATGGGGAGCAGGTGGAAGGAGAAACGCAGTCATTTTGAACAAAGGGGATGGATGTAAATTGCAGCACAAAGGATTTAGGTTAGACATCCACACAGGAGGACACCGGGACACGGGATCAAAGCTGAGCTGTGGCACATTTGGGTGGGGGGGCATTGGAAAAAAAAAAAGGGCAGGTGGTTTGATTTCATGTCTTCGGTGCAGGCTCCTCTCTGCGGGAGGAGACTCAGTTCTGCAGGACCTGGGGTTGTTTCCAGTTCTGTGTCACCAGAGATGAATTCTGAGCACAGCTGATGAAGAACCATGCCAGGGAGGCACATGTTCCAGAGAGAGAGAAAGAAAGAGAGAGAGAGAGAGAGAGAGAGAGAGAGGTTTAGATCAGTCTTGGTGACACGGAAATGTCACTTTTGGCATGGGGGCGACATGTGTATTAGTTAACATTAGACTTTCTCCTGCACGTCTAGTGATAAAAATGGTCACATACATGCATATTGCTGGCGTTGTAAGCAAGCGTGCCACCATATCTGGATTTTTTAAATATAGGTGCTGGGGACCAAACTGAAGTCCTCATGCTTGCATGGCAAGCGTGTCCGTGACTGAGCCATCTCCTCAGCTGGTAGAAGCTGTCTTTGTCAAAGGTTTCAAACATCTTAAACAGCAGCAATAGTCAGGGGCCCAAGAGGCCCATCACATATTCTTTCTCCAGAGTTTTAAATCTTCCCACGTTCTGGTGTGTGCAATTGGGACAATGTCCAGAGAGCTCGACAGCCACCAACTTCCTCCTCACCCAGAGTGAACTGGATAATGGGATGCCCACACATGGATCTTAAGTTGCCACATCGCTGTCCTCTGGGCCCAATAACGTTTGGAAACTTTTCTCTCCAGAGAGAGTGGACAGGCCTGAGGAGAATGGAGAAGAAACTTGGTCAGCTTTTCAGAGGATCCTGACAGTAAACTACAGAGTGTCTTCTACGTGACTAAAGGTAACTTCTTATAAACATCATAAGATCACATGCTTGGCCACACACACACACACACACACACACACACACACACACACGGACACAAATACACATGCACATTCATGCACACACACATAAAGATGAGAAACAGGCATTTGAGATTCTACTGAATATTTTCTGTGTGTATTTAGATGGAGTCAGTGACAGTGAAATTTATGAAATTCTCAGCAGGCAAGTGGGGGCTGGGGACATTCTCCAGGCTTAGGGTAGTCAGGGTGCTCTCAAAACTGTGAGCCAATGGCCAGCTTTGAAAGCATGAACGAAGGAGGAGGGAAAAGACGTAAAATCTGGTAGCTGGCTGTGCGGCAGGCTCCATCTACTTTTTGGTGGCATCTACGCCCCTCTCCCAGAAGCAGCCTCTCCTGCAGTGCATCAGCCAGCCAGCAGAGGGCAGCATGTGAGAACGGCCCTTTGTGGTGATGGTGCTTTTGAGTTTAAAATCCAAGGTGGTGGAAGTGACAGTTTCTTAGTCCACAAAGTTCCCAGTATTTGCTGATCAGAAGTCTTCCAGGTCTGGCTGGAGTACTGGTCTACCATGCACAAGGCCCTGGGTTCTGTTTTTGTTTTAACTGGACTAGGTTGGGGGGGGGGGACTCAGTTGGCAAAGAACTTTCTACACAAGCATGAGAGCCTAAGCTTCATCGCTAAGAACCTATGCTAGAAAAAGCCAGGCACGTCTCATATAGGCTGACCGTACTAAAATCTACAGACCCAAAGAAACTAAACAACAAGGAGGGCCCTAGAAAGGATGCTTAAATCTCATTCAGAATGGCAAAGAGGATAGACATCAGAAGCAGTGGAAGAGAGGAAACAGGATGGGAGCCTACCATAGAGGGTTTTCTGAAAGGCTCCACCCAACAGGGCATCAAAGCAGATGCTGAGACTCACAGCCAAACTTTGGGCAGAGCACACAAGGAGTCTTATGGAAGAAGGGGTGGGGGGAAGAAGGGCATGGAGGGGACAGGAGCACCACAACAGACCAAAAAAACCTAAAAATCTGACCCTAGGGGGTCCTGCAGAGACGGATGAACCAATCAATGACCCCCCTGCGTGGAGAGGGCCTTGATCCACTGCTCAGATGTAGCTGATAGGCAGCTCAGTCTCCATGTGGAATCCCAAGTAAGAGGAGCAGGTACTTCCTCAGTCATGAACTCGGTTACCTGCTCTTTGATCACTTCCCCCTGGCAATGTGGCCTTGCCAAGCCACAGAGGAAGAGGATCCAGGCTCATCCAATACTGATGACACTTGACAAGCTAGGGTCAGATGGCAGGGGAGGAGAACTCCCCCTTTCAGTGGACTAGGGGAAGGGGATAGAGGAAAAGAGGGAGGGAGGGTGGGACTGGGAGGAGATGAGGGAGGGAACTACAATCGGGATATGCAATGAATAAATGTAACAAAATAAAAAAAATTTAAAAATAAGAAAAAAAAATAAAAATAGTGAAGAAAGAAAGACAGAAAGAAAGAAAGCCAGGCATAGCGGAGCATGCTTCCAACCCCCAGCACTGGTGAGATGGAGATGCCTTTCTGAGGCTCGCTGGCTGGCCAGCCTGGCTTACTCAGTGCACTTCAGCTGGCAGAGAGACCCTGCCTCAAAAGACAAGGTGGACAGCACCTGAGGTGGACCTCTGGCTTCTGCACACGTGTGCACTGCCCCTTCCCCCCAAACTCAACGAACATGGTAAGTGTTGTTATACCTGTTTCATAAAAGGCATTTATACTTCAAGCATATGGTGTTGCTGGTCTTAGGGTACAAGAGTGCCTGCACGTTAAATTTAGCTTTGTGACCCTTTGCATGCCCCAGCCAACTGTTTGGGATTGTCTGCTTGCCCCGAAGTCATCTCCTTTGTAGAAATGTAGTGGCTTATGAAAGACTTGAGTCAGCCTACCGGTGACTGGTGACTTTCACCGATGAACCCAGGATTCTACCAAAAACGTGAAACATTGGAATATCTTTACATGCGCATCCTCATGAGTGAAAGGTCACCTTGTTTTGACTAAGCCGTGCTTGGAGATAGTCCTAGTGCTTTATTGTACCCCAGAACGACCTATTAGTCATCGATGGCCCCTTAAAATACAGAGCGGTAGGAAACTTACTTTGTTGAGACGGCCACGTGACGGGTTCTTTAATCTGTGTTCTTGTTTCTGTTCTAACAAATGTGAGACGGCACAGTGCACTCGGAGGAGGCTTGAACCGGGAGACCTTGTTGCTGCCTCGTGTCTCTTTGTTGTAACTCTTTGCTCCTTGAGCTACTGGGAAATGTGTAAAGCTTTCTGAACAAGTAAACCCTGGCTCAGAGGAAACGAAATGAGCAGCTGTAGTTGAGGACTGAAAGCTGGTTGAGAGGGACAAGCCTGGTCCAAGTGTCCCGTGTTTGGAACAGCGCTTAGATATAATAGTTTCTGGGAACAAACTACTGGGGATGAGGTAAGTGTCCCAGACCATGCTCCTTTCTTTTTAACGTAACTGTTTGGAACAATCGAGTTTTGTAAGGAAGTCTGGGCAGGACTCGGGAGTCATCACTCACAGAGACACAGGAGGAGGGACTCGGAGGGGCACTTTGTTTCATAGAGGAGGGAGGGGCAGGACAGGTTCCAGGGAGGGATTCAAGTTGAAATGCAGATGTCTGAGAAGCAGCCTAACAGGACCCAGAAGTAGAAAATTGAAGAAGATGATGGAGTTGAAAGGTATAACAGTGTTTCAGATAAACCTTATGGATCCCTTCCAGCGCCATTGTTCACCACAGCAGGGGCCCAGCCGTCAGCTCGGGGTCTAATGTGTTCCCCAGCTGGCAGGGGATGCCAGATGTGTGCAGTGCCGAGGAGAGTCTGACCCTGCTCACTGTCCTATGGTGGTAATCAGCTCCAGCCTCAGGAGGCTTGGGCCTCATGAAGGACATCCTCTAGGTTCATTCTAAGTGGGGCCCTTCTGTTGGCAGCTGTGGTAATTCTGGCCAAACAAAACCAAACCAAAAGCAAAGAAAGATGCAGCTTCCATGAACAGTACTCGTGGAGAGTCTGCTCCAGTTTAGGCTGGACATTAAAAAAAAATAATAACAAATTAAGATAAAACAAACTAACACGTTAGAATTGGACAAAACAGACAGAAGAGAAGGAGCCCAAGAGAAGACACAAGAAACAGAAACACACTCCTTTGTACACTTGGGGATCTCATAAGAACACTAAACCATAATATAAATGCAGTGGACCTGATGGAGACCCTTGCAGGCCTGGGCATGCTTAGGCGGGAAATCCTTTTGTCTTGGATGATCCAACTCTTACAGCGTACACTGCTCTGGCTTAGAGGAAAATCAAGAAGGTGATCATCCGTAGAGTGGATTCTCTAGAAGCAAACGGTCTAGTTAAAAAGATCCACATCTTTTCTGTGTATTTAAGTCCATTTTTCTTTGCCTTTGCTATTATTATTATTTTTGGCCTTTACACAAAGGCACGTAAATACTTGGGTCTTCATCGTTCTGTTTCTTTCTTCCACTTGGGTTAATACAGATATTAAGTCTAATAGTATCTACTTAGCATAAACAAGAAGATAAAAATGATTTCTCTGATTGAAATGTTTGTTATTTAGCATTAAGCATCTTCTGACTCCCTTGCGTTTTCCATTTTAATCCACTCGGAGCTTGGTTGGGGGATTGCTAGATTAGTTTTAATCCCCTGTCTAATAGCAGAGTAGTGGTGAGACTTATTACACAGGCAGGGCCTGGTTCTTGGATTTAAGAGGGCTCACGTGCACCCCTCATGCATATTCAATCTGGGCAACCACTGGTTGTGTGGGGAAGGTTGGGGAGACCTCCTTCATCCCAGAGTGCTTCTCCTCGGGCACACGGAGTGCAGACAGCATTTATTGCATGAATCAAAAGAAAATTGATTCCAAGTGTTTCTCTCTTTGGGGGTCAGATTAATGTTCTTAGACTCTGCTCCCCCCCAATGCTCAGAATGTACTCTGCTATCATTTCAAAGTGTTCTAGATGTTTTCTTTATTTCTTAGGAGGCCAGCTTGAAGGGAAAGATAAATACTTTACTACATAATGGGTTTCAAGGAAAATGAAAGAAGTTGAGTAGTCCCCAACCAGGGGAATAAATATTTTCAGACACAGCAGGAAAACGGGAAAGGTCTCTTTTTCTAGGGGACCTAATGGTTACCATTTTTTCCTCCAAAGTGATGAAAACAAAGTGCCTGTTAGTTTGGGTACAGTAGGCTCACTATTATTAGTTCAGTGTTTTCTTTTTGTCACATGATATGAAGCATGTTGGGTAGATGGTACAAAGACCTGTTGGGCAGGAATTCAGATGTTCGAGGTTGCCACAGAACTTGAACCCTCCTGCTGAAATTAGCCTGGTACCCAGAAAGCCCAACCTTTCTTGCCTTTAATGGACTGGCTTGATGGGGATGGGGGCTAGACTTCAGATCAAAATTTAAAATTTGCAGCCAGGCAATGGTGGTGCATGCCCTTTGTTCCAGCACTGAAGGCAGAGGCAGGCAGAGCTCTGTGAGTTCAAAGCCAGCCTAGTCTAGAGAGAGAGAGAGAGAGAGAGAGATTGGAAAGAGAGAGAGAGAGAGAGAGAGAGAGAGAGAGAGATCTAGGACAGCCAGGGCCACATAGAAACCCTGTCTTGAAAAACCAAAACCAAATTAAAATTTACACTACAAATTTTTCTTATTGTGTTGTGAAAACCCAAAAAAGCCCTTCTTCTTTCCAACTCTTTGTTTCCCTCCCACCATCCTCCTTTCTTCTGGTTATATATACACAATATATAGCCCAGTCTGGCTTGAAACTCTGATTATAGCCCAGACTGACTTCAAACTCGGAGTGATTCCCCGGCCTCTGCCTCCCAGGTGATAATATCACAAATATTTATCACTACACCTAAAGGGTATTCTTTATTTTTTAAAGCATATTTTTTTTTCAGTCTTCAAATTTTGAGTTGGCTTTCAAATTTCTGTTGTATTCATTACATATAGTACCAGTTATGATAAGTAACCCATAGCTAATGTAATTGATTTTTCTTTGAGGGAAAAGAACAAGAAATAGACATGCTCTTAGAATGCTACTTATGCAGGGATTTTAAAAGGCACTTACCATAGCTGCATATATATAATATGTTATCAATAGCAACAAATGGACTCAGTGATTTTTTTTTTTTTTTTACCAAATTTGGAGCCCTGTTTCAATATTTGAAAATTTTTTATTTTTTGCAATTTATTCATTTTATATTTTGATTGTAGCCACCTCCATCATCTCCTCCCTGTCAAACCCTTTCTTCCTCCCCCGACCCCACTATCCCCTTCCCCTAGCCCACTGAAAGGGGGCATCCTCCTCCTCTGCCATCTGACCCTAGCTTATCAAGTCTCATCAGGACTGCCTGGATCCTCTTCCTCTGTGGCCTGGTAAGGCAGAATCTCCGGGGGGAAGTGATCAAAGAGCAGGCAACCTGTTTCAGTTTTTTGGCCTCTCTAAGCAATAGGTATGAGTAAGCTGTTGGACCTGATACCCACTGATGTGGCTTCTGGCCCCAGGATCTTGTAATCCTGCAATATAATGCCAGACAAAATGCTACAAACGTACGGAGCCTCGTAGTTCCACTCATTTCACTCTGGAAACGTTTCCTTCATGTCTAACAGCTCAAGACTGTCCATTTTGTAAGTCTCCCTGTTGAAGCTCCCTGGGGATTAGCACATACCCACAGTAGCCACTTCCTCAGAGACCAGGGACTGTCAGTGTCACAGGCGACACATGAGCAAATGATTAAACAGGTGCATCTATAGAGATATCTGTGTTTCTTCGGGAGAACTGTCAGACAACAACTTTCTGAATTACAGTGGCCTTCCTTCTCCAACCGGGGCAACTTCCAGGAATGTGAGTGGGGCTTAAAACTGCAAACAGTACCAAGGCTATAGAAAGTTCTTTCCCACATATATACACAATGTATAAAATAGAAATATTTACAATTATATTTAACTATAGCAGAAACATAATATATATAATCACATATATAATCAATATATAATATATATAATCAATATATAATCACATATTATATATTATAATATAATATAATGTCTATTTGATACATAATAGTCACATTTTAACTATAACAGAAACAATACATAATCACATATTATATATGATAATATAATTCCGATATATAATGATCATATATGTTTATGAGAATGCGATAAGGTTTAATATGCGTAGGTAGTTCGTGAGGTTAATATCTCTGGGATTTCCCCTTCCATATCCTCATGCTGCGGTTGCCATGACAGTTACAAGTGTCGAAAGCCAAACTGTGGCGAAGGCGCTTGGGATGATAGCGCTCTGTGTACTTGGACTATGCGATCTTCTACACATTAGCAGGTCTAATCCATGATCACATGAACTATATGAAAGATGGGGATGGTGGTGGGGCGGGGTCCAAGTGCTTTACAGTGCATTTCTTCAATATGTATGTATAATAGTAAATGCATTATATACCATATGTCATAGGACATATGTAAGTAAAAATATAACGAGCCACCAGGGAAAGGGTAGGCAAATTGGAGATGTTTTTAGGTATTTTTGCTACAATAATTTTAGGAAGCTCTTTCTGTTTAAATAAATACAGGATAAATACCCCACACAACAGCATTTTTCAGATTAAGGTACCTGGGGACCTTATTATATGATGACTCTTATCTTGGGAGGGAGCCCAGGATTCGATATATATTTTTCAAACACATTCTCAAGTGGTGTGAGGTACTTGGCCTGTGGACCACATTTTGAATAGCAAGACTGTAGCCAAATTACCACCAGAAGGTGGTACATGCATGGGTTAAAATCAGCAAGACAACTCTGCCAGCATTTTTCTTTCTTTTTTCTAACACTTCATATTTAATTTTATCCCCAAAATATAAGTTCCATATATTGTTTTATGCACACATGCATTCTATATTTTTCTCATTAATTAATTTATTTAATCACTTTACAGCTTGATCCTAGCCCTCTCTCTCCTTTTCTCCAAGTCCCACCCTCACTCCCCCTCTCCCTTTCCTCCTTCCCCTTTTCCTCGGAGAAAGAGAGGTCCCCTGTGGGTACCAACCCATCCTGGTGCCAGCATTCTAAAGCCACTGGAGGTACATTCCTCCCCAGAATCCCCCTTAAGAAGCCACACAAACATTCTGCAGTTACCTTTCTTGTCAATTTGACAAAAGGAGCATAAAGAAAGGAAAGCTAATGTTGTCACAGTCCACTACGGTGGGGAAGGTGTGTTGACAGACAGCTGTGTGGAAGTGGGAGTGTATGGCAAGGATACCTCAGAAGAACAGGGAGCAGAGAGTGGCTAGGGAACAAAGCACGGTGCTATTGCTTTCTCTAATGAGACTTCACTCCGAAAGGTTCCGTAACCTTCCGAAACTGGTAGCCTCGGCTGGGAACCGAGAGGTCAAAGTGTGGGGGACATTTCATATTGACACAATACAATCCTTGTGCCCCCGCTACTGAAGACCGGGAACTGTGCTCATCCCTGTATCTGAGAGATTGGCAGGCTTCACCCGCGTCTGATGAATGTTTGATACTCATCATGATCTCCTTGAGGGTGGGACTCATGCTTTAAGTTCTTGCCTATCGAATCTTAGCAAGTCCACAGTCTTTGGGAGTGTATCATCAACATGTATCAGCTACCTCATACCTCACAGAGAGGACTATGATACAGTATAAATGACTTCGGGCGCAGGTAATTCTTTTGAGTCATGAAAAATGTCTTCATGTAAAAGAATGTGAGACAGCATATATGTATAACCTATATACATATAATATTGTGAACATCCATCCACCTGCCTGCTAAATATATATATATATCTTCAGCTATATATCCTGCCCACTTCCTTGGAGGTAGCCAGCCAGGGTCCTCTGTTAATTATTTCTTTGATTGTCTATTCACACTGACATAAACTGTACCCACAAGCAGTGGGTGATTTTAGCTTTGCCTCGTTTCATGCATTTTCTGCAAATAGAATTACCCAGCCCGAATTTTTCTGTGTACTTCTTTACATTTTAGCCGAACAATGTGTTTCTGAGGTTAAATGGATGCCACTACACACTGGTAAGAATTTATTTAACGTAGCTGCACTAGGACTGGTGAGCTGGATCGCTGTGTAAACTGCTTGCTGTACCAGGACAAGGACCTGAGTTCAGATCCCTAGAAGCTATGGCAGGGCTGGCAAGATGGCTCCGTGGCAAAGGTGCTTGCCGTCAAGCCTGGATTTGATCTTCAGGACCCACTCGTTGGGAGGAGAGAACCAAGTCCCAAAAGTTGTTCTCTGATGTCAAAAAGTATCACACACACACACACACACACACACACACACACACACACTCCCCTTAATACTGTGGTGTGTGTTTTTGGTATCATATTCAGTAGGTCCTTGCTAAATGCAGAATCTTGACACTTTTCTCTTTCTTCTAAGGGTTTCACACTCTTGGGCCTTACATTTAGCAATTTGTTCCATTATGTGCTAATTTTCTGTATGTAAAAGAGTCTAGTTGAGATATTTTGTACGTATTCGAAGTGACATTTGTTAAAGACTGCCCTTGAGTGGTCTAAGCACTTACCACAACCATTCAGCCATGCCTGTGAGGATCCTTCTGGCCCTTCGCTCTATCCCATCTGTTTGCACACCTACCCTCTGCCAGCAACATACTATGGCAATTACTGTAGCCCTTTAACGACGTGCCAAATCAGCACATTTGAGACCTTGAGAGCTCACGCTGAGCTCACTAACATTTGATAAGGTCTGCCACTTTATGGACATGGAATATTTATCTGCCCATTAATTTGTGTCTTCTTTAATTCCCTTGGTGTCCACTGGAAGTGGATTTCTTTTCCAGATGCCAGTGCATAGAAACGAGTAACTTTATACTACTTATTTTGTATCTTGGAACTTTGCTGAATTTATTAACTCTAATGTGCCTATGTGTGTGTGAGAGAGAGAGAGGGAGAGAGAGAGAGAGAGAGAGAGAGAGAGAGAGAGAGAGAGAGAGAGTCCTTTGGTCATTAGTGTTCTGAATAAATGTATGTTGCTTCATCTGCAAACAAACAATTTTTATCTTCTTTTCTATTTAAATGTTTTTAAATTTGTTTTTCTTACCTAGTTGCTTTAGCCGAGATTTCTAGTCCTGCTTTGGAGGGATTTTTTTTTTAATTTTTATTTTTTTGGCATTGGGAGTTGAACCTAGATTCTTACCCAGGAAAAGTGCACACTCTGTCACTTACTGGTCGGGTTGTCACTCTGTGATTGCGTCATGGATTCAATCTACTCTTGTAGCTGTTTGTCACTGGGAAAGGGGCGAATCTGATGATACCAACAACTCCGTGATAAGAACACCCTGGAGGCTGAAGTTTTTCAAAAACTTTTTTGTTTTTTTATTGACTTCTATAATTTTATTTTTATAATCGTGAATATACGTGGCCATACTTCTACCTTTTTTTCAGATTCTATTTGTTCTGCTATTTTTCACATCCTTTTTCTTCCTTATTGATATATGTCTTATGGTGAATTGTGCTTTGTTAGTGTATTTCTGTAGTTTAGTTAAATCATACCTTTTCTTAAAAACAACAATAACAAAAAAAAAAAACCCCACCAAAAAAACCCCCTAATCTTTCTAACCAATCAGTGTTGCCAGATTCCTATAATACTGGTAAAAATAATGTCATTATTTAGTGGTTTAGTTCTACAATTTTTTTTTTTGAGATAGGGTTTCTCTGTGTAGCCTTGGCTGTCCTGGACTTGCTTTGTAGAAAAGGCTGGCCTTGAACTCACAGAGATCTACCTGCCTCTGCCTCCCTGAGTGTTGGGATTACAGGTGTGTGCCATTCTACCTGTCTTAAATTTTTGTTTTTAATGCAATAAAGTTGGCATACTTATCACTTTATTATTTGCTTATTTTGTTATTATTATTCTCAAGATTTTATTTTTATTTTTAATTATGTGAATACACATGAGTCTGGGTGCTGGGGACTGAACTCTGGTCCTCTGGAAGAACATCAAATAGTCTTAGCCACTGAGCCTTCTCTCAGTTCCCTCTTTACATTTTGATACCTACTTTATATTCTACAACTCCTTGGTTTTACATTCTTGGGAGTTTTTGCATGCACTTTTCATTTTATGAAGTCTGTCTTCAACCGTAATGAACTCCCCGTTTAACTAACCCTTAAGTATTTTATTTAAATAGCCATATTTTAAGGTTGAGAGTTTCATTTGTTTTTCTTTCAAACATACCTGTCAATTCCTTATATTTTCCTATTGCCTTTTAATCATTATTATTATTATTGTTGTTGTTGTTAGCAGCGTGTGTGTGCCAGCCTGCCCGCAGTGGAACAGCTTTGTGGAATCAATTCTCTCCTACTTCTGCATGGGTCTGTGGTCAAACTCAGGTCTCCAGGCTTGCACGGCAGATACCATTACTCTCTGAGCCAGCTAGCTGTTCCCTGCTGTACTTTTTAGACACTTTTGTCCATGGCTGTTCTTCCTTCTGTTCTGAAAGTGTCGGTGTTTACAGCCTTTGTATGTTCCTGTGGTTTTCAGTGGCCGTGTCTTGCCTTCTGTGGTGTTACTCGTCTCTTCCTGTGACTGTCTCCTATTGATCTGTAACAGTGGCAGTCCTTCAGAGCTTGTCAGTCTTCCTCTTCAGTGAGGATGCTCTGCAAACAGTTACTTAGTATCTATTTTTTTCTTTTTGGACCTTTGTTAGTACATTTTGTATAGTCTCTCTCTTTCTCTGTGTCTGTGTGTCTGTGCATTTGTATGGAAGTGCACACATGTAGTTTTTTTGGAAGCTGTTTCCCTTCCCTTCTCCTTCTCCTTCTCCTTCTCCTTCTTCTCCTCCTCCTCCTCCTCCTTCTCCTTCCCTTCTCCTTCCCTTCCCCTTTCCTTCTCCTTCCCTTCCCTTCTCCTTCCCTTCTCCTTCTCTTCTTCTTTCCTTCCCCTTCCCTCCCTCTTCCTTCCTTGCTTGCTTGGTCTCCCTTTTTCTTCATTTCTGGGTGAAATGTATGTGTGTGGTGCATGGTCATGTATGATATGCGTGCTGGTAAGGAGAGAAGAGGGCATGGAATGTTCCTGTTACTCTCTGCCTTGAGTCATGGTCTCTTGCTGGACCCAGAGCTCATGGTTTTTTTCCTTTTTTGGCTGGGCTGTCATGAAGCCCTAGAAATCCTCCTGACTCTGCCCCTCTCAGTTCTGGGCTCACAGGCAGACATGGGCTGTGTCCTGCTTTCATGTTGGTGCTGACATCTGGACTCTGGTTCGTGCTCAGGCTTATACAACAAGCACTGTCAACTGCCGAACCATCTCTCCAGCCCAGGAAGCTATAACTTTTTATAGCCAAGAGGCACCTTTATCTAGGGGCTTGTCATTTGGTGCTGAAGTCCCAGGCTTCACTTCTTCCCTTGCTTCAGCTGGAGCGGCATCTGGGCTCAGGCTGCCTCTTGCTTTGGACTCGGCTCAAGGTTTTTTGTAGAGCCCGAAGCCCTGAGTGCACAGAGACTCTCCCCCTGACTTATGAGATCAATAAGCCTCAGAACATGCCCATTCAGAATAGAGTTGCTGTGAATTAAGGTTTCCCTCGGGGCTTTTGAGTAGCCATTAATGCTAAAGTCATGTAGTTTCTTTGAAAACGTTACTTGTAAAAACTAATGGTTGCTGCTGTAAAGGAATCTATAAAGTTTATCTTAAATTTTTTTTTGCATTAATTTATTTTATTATTTGTGTGGTGGTGGTGATAGCGGTGGCGGTGGCGGTGGCCGCAGTGGTGGTGGCAGAGATGGTAGCCTACTCGGATCCCATGAGACGAATCCCCCACCCCCCATGTCTTATAATGATTTCCTTTCCTCTTTGCAAAGACCACAAGGGACTTCTGGCCTTGGCATCAGATACGTTTGTTTCATTCTAGCCCACATGTTGGCTGCGTGCCTTTGAGCAAGTGACTTGCCTTCCCTGTCTGTGCTTGTAAAACAGGTGTTGTCACTTGCATTGTCCACAGTTCTCATGAGGGTTTGTGCTCAGGACAGGTTTTCAGAAGTCATCTTCCGGTCAGACGCTGTGCCTGACAGCATGTTGCTGACGTTTCCTGTCACGTGTCCCCTTGTCCTTTGTGTTATGGCTTCTGCGACACTTGCCTGTCTCCTCATTGGAGCTCAAACTTCCCGACTGGGTGAGTACACACACACACACACACACACACACACACACACACACACACACACA
>NW_026596034.1:24077233-24117523 GCF_907164565.1 Psammomys obesus
CACACACACACACACACACACACACACACACACACACACACACACACCTTTATGGCTGATTGTAAAAGCCATAGAGTGTGTACGCAATAAAAGGCTGGAGTGGGTTAAATAACATATTTTTTGAGTCTCTTGTCTGAGACCACTAGAAGTGTCCAAAGTAAAACATGACTTCTAAAATACACTGGCCAAGCAGAAACCCTCGGATCTTCCATCCCGGGAAGGTCTCCCCTTAGGTGACACGTTGGCCTTAAGGGGGCTATGTTCCCCTCCTCCCAGTTTTTCTACTCAGACCCCGCAGAGAAGTCAAGAATGTACAACAGACAGGTAGAGCCTCTGTGGCTAAGCAGGGCAGAGATGCTCGGAGCCCAAGGCCCATTCTCAGGGTAGGCATTGGCTGCTCCAGTCTCGCTCATTGGGAGTGACCACCCCGCCTACCTCAAGGTCTCTGACCTCCCGTGAGACCACAAGAGAAACGGCCTGGAAGCCCCATAAACGGTGTCCTGTAAGTGTGACACTTTCATAATAGGATTGGGTGACCAGGAGAATGCTGCGCAGGTAAGCAATGGCTTTCCTTCAATCTCAGCTCTTTCCGTCTTGTGACATGAGGCCTTCCTGAGATGTGGCATGGCAGATTTCTCACTTCTTTTACTAAAGAGAAACTCAAAATTGGCCCTGTAAATGTATCTTCAATATCTTTACATTATTTAATATCTTTATATTAACAAGACATTAAAAATGTTCTTATCTTTTTCTGTTAGTTGTAAAAAATACTTTGAGAGGTTATTTACATTTCTAAAAATGTTATAATTTAGTGCTTAAAATAATATTACTTAAAAATAAAATACGTAATATATTGAAATTTTTTCTACAATTAAAACAAACAGTAAAATTTTAGTTTGCTTTCTAGTACATACATTTTATTATATATTTTTTCCTTCTGTGTGTTTTACATATTTTTTCTTTTATTGAAAATATATTTTTTTCTCATAATATATTCTTATGACAGTTTTCATCCCCTCTCCTTTTCTCAGTTTCTCGGATATGTCCCCTTTCTATCTCTTATTAGAAAACAAGCTTACAAGGGATAATAAGACAAAATAACAAAAAGAATGAAACAAAAACTAACTCATCAAAGTTGGGAAAAGCAAACAAAAAGAAGGAAAAAAAAAAAGCTCAAGAAAAGGCAAAAGAAACCAGAGACCCACTTGTTCACACACTTAGGAATCCTATATAAACATTAAATTGAAAGCTATACTATATACACAAAGGTCATGTAGGTTTATAAGAGAGAAGAAAGAATATAAAAATAAGATTAAAAAAAAAAAAGAAAGAAAAAGCCGTGATATGATGTTGTGAGGCAAGGAGCTGCCAAAGATGGCGCTGAGTTTGTTTTCTGTTGGCATCTAGTGTGGGGCTGAAGAGTAATTTGTTTCCCAGTGAGAATTCCTTGGAGGAAACCAAACTTTCATTTGCAAGTGTTTATCAATTGGAGATTGCTTTTGGATTAGGGGTAGGTGTGTGTGCCCATTTCTCCTTTCAGTTCTCAGACCCATCTAGTGCAGACCAGTGCAGTTTATATCAGCGTCTGTGAGTTCCTGTGTGAGTTGATCACGTTATTTAGAGGGTCTTATTTCTTGCTGTCCTCCATTCCCTATGACTCTTAGACCCATTTCTGCATCCTTTTCAGCAGGATTCCCTGAGCCCTGAGGGGAAGGAGAGGGAGTTGGTGGCGACATCACATTTAGGGCTGAGTGTTCAAGGTCTCTCACTCTCTGCTCGATGTCTGGCTGTGGGTCACTTTGTTCCTATCTCGTACAGGAGGAAACACCTCTGATGATGGCTGAGCAAGGCAATATATCAAGTAGAGCAGAATGTCATTAAGAGTCATTTCATTGTTATGTTGTCATTCCTTCCCCCAACAGAACAATAGTATTTAGCTTTAGCTTAGGTCCCTGGTCCTTAGTCACGCAAGCAGTGTGGGGTATGGGTTCCATCTTGTCAAGCGGGCCTTAAATCAAATCAGATCTTGATTTAAGATCTTGGCTGGCTACCCCCACAATCTTTGTGTCACTATTGTACTCGCATGTCTTACAGGCAGAGCAGGCTGTAGATCAATGGGTTTGTGGATGGTTTGCTGTTGATGATTCTCTTTTGAGAGCGAGCGGAGTGCCTCCCTGTATTGAAGACACTGGAGCACAGGGATGAAGGTTCTGTGTAGACACACCTGCTCAACTTCTCCGTGTTCAGTGAGTTGTGTAGGTGTTGTCTTCAACAGTGGGGCCTTGCCATGGGTTTGTAGAGAGCAACCTAGCTGTCTCTGCAACAGCTGGGTTGTTTGGGGATTCCCACGGGAAACTCCTTTTGGCCAACAACTCAGTTAGATGTAACCCAATCCCAGAACTGAAAGTTTTATTAGGTGACAAGAGATGGTCACTTGAAGCTCTGCCATCTCCATTATTTGGCGATTTCATTTGGATCTACTTCATATATGCATGTATTTTTAGGAAGCTTCTCAGTATTAGGTTTTTATAGTACCCGTCAAATGGCTCTTAATTTTAGCAGTCTTTCACCATATTCTCTCTTTCGTTCCTCCCTGCCCTCTCCCTCCCCACTTGATACTCCCATTCCAGGCTCCTATCTATTCATAACTATCTATTTTATTTCTGCCCCCTCCAGCTTTGTCCCATACTCAATATATAACCTCTGTGGTTCTTTGAATTATAGCTTGGCTGTTATTGACTTAACAGCTAATATCCACATATAAGTGATATTTGTCATACTTGTCTTTCTGGGTCTGGGCTACCTCTCAGGGTGATTTCTCTAGTTCCATCAATTTACCTGAGAATTTTATGATATCTTCCTTTTAACAGCCGATACATCACTGTATAGCATGCTTTCTTTATCCAGTCTTCTGTTGAGGGACAACTAGGTTGTTTACATTTTTGGCTATTATGAACAGAGAAGCAACAAACATGGTTGCGTAAGTGTCTCTGTGATAGGGTGAAGCATGCTTTGGGTGTATGTCCAAGGGTGGTATAGCTGGATTTTGAGTTGGATAGACTCTTATCTTCCTGAGAAACAGCCACGCTGGTTTCCACAGTGGCTATACAAATTTGCCCTTTCACCAGCAATGGATGAGTGTTTCCTCTCGACTCACATCCTTGCTAATATGAGCTCCTACTTGTTTTATTGATCTTAGCCGTCCTGACGGGTATAAGATGAAATCTCAAAGTACATTTGATTTTCATTTCACTGGTGACTAAGGATGTTGAACATTTCTTTGAGTGTTTCTTAGCCGTTTGAATTTCCTCTTTTGAAAAGTCTGTTTAGATCTGTACCTCATTTTTAATTGGGTTGTTTTCTTGATAGGCAGTGTTTTGAGTCTTTATGTATTTTGGATATTAGCCCTCTATCAATCAGATGTATAGTTGGCAAAAATCTTTTCCCTTTCTGTGGGCTGATGCTTTGCTCTGGATGACAATATCCTCTGCCATGTAGAAGCTTTTCAGTTTTCTTCCTTGGTTTCTGTTGTTCTCTTTGGTTCTTAGGGGAGTGTGGTGGCTGTTTGCTTCCTAGTAGAAGAGTCTTTGGGGGTCCTGGTTGGTGTGGATACTGCTGCATCCAGGTGAAATGCTTTTCTAGATATTGGGAGCTGATACCTAGGAATTGGGCTGGGCTGGGGGAGAGAGGCTAAGGGGGTTCACAGGAGAGAGGAAAGTAGGGTGTTCCACCAGAACAGTCTTAGTTTTTCAGGTGGGAATGGGGTCGAAGAGTTAGGAGAGGCCATAGAAGGTCTGCTACAGAGCCGGGGATGTACTAGGGGGCTGGAGCAGTGGAGGGGGAGGTGAAGGTCTGCAGTCAGCCTACGTGCTTCCCCAGCTGGAGCCAGGGGAATGCTAGGGATTGCCTGCTGGATTAGGGGCTTGGATAAAGCAATGAATGGAAAGACAGAAGTTTGGAAGGAAAATCTGTGTCTACTGGAGACAGAGGGAAAGGGAGGCTGCAGCAGACAGTCCGCTACAGAGCTGGGGATTTGGAGGAATGGGGGAAAGGGGAAAACCCGCACTTAGCCTAACTGCTTTTCTTGCTAGAGTGATGTTATGGAACTTTCATTTGTGGAAAACCCAAGAAATTTAAATGTATGTATGTATGTATGTATGTATGTATGTATGTATGTATGTATGTATGTATGATCTATCTATCTATATCTATCTATTTACTTATCATCTATCTATCATCTATGTATATACCTATCTACTCATCTGTCTGTCTATCATTTATCCATCTATCTATCTACGTAGCTATGTATCTATCTATCATCTATCTATCTATCTATCTTGGGAAGACTCTGAAAAGTACAGAGACCATTGAATTCACAGATGGGCACAGCGATTGGTTTCTTCTATTTTCCTTTTGCTTCCTCCATCTCAGAGAGGAAAGTGTGGAAACTAGTGACCTAGCAATGTCAAGCGGCATAGATGAAAAAGAGGACCCAAGAAAATACCGCTGCGTTTAACCAAAGGAGCAGGAAAGAATTTTCTCAAGGTGAATCAATTTTCTAGAATGGCTACAACAAAGAAATGGAGACCAGGTGGCCTGTTCAAGTCTGTTGTCTTCGTGTTTGGGGGCTAAAAGTCCAAAAATCAATCTGTCAGCTAGCTGGTTCATCCAGAGGGCTGTAAGGAAATGGCCTACCTCAGGTCTCTCTCCTTTAGCTGTTGAGGGCTTCCTTCCAGTGGCATCACACTGTTTTCCTTCTGTGTGTGTCTGTGTCCCCCTCCATCTTGTACCTTTGTAAACAGGGACACCAGTCCCTTTGAGCTATGGTTCTCCTTGACGATCTCATTTCCATGGATTAGCTCTGCTTGGATTCAACATTCAAATAAGGTGACTGCCTGAGGTCCTGAGGGCTAGGCTTCATCCTATGAAATTGGAAACAACTCTGTTCAAACCATAGAAGGCAGTGACTACTCTACTCTAGTCAAGCATCATGGATGTCTGGCTTTCCCTTTGCTGGTGTGATATCAAAATGGCTTGTTAATCCAGATGATCTAAGCAAAGTCTGGAGTCTTATACTGTGTAAAATATCCAGGTAGTGATAGAAGTTATTTATAGTAAAAACAGCCAGCAACCTCACAGATTAAATGAGAGAAGAAAATGACACTACTGAAGCGACCCAGAGGGTTGAGCTGCCTGTCAAGAATCCCAAAGCAGAGTCCTGAAAATACTCCATTTAACAAGTGTGAACATGCTTCATGCAAAGGCAAATGTGGAATGGTTTAGCAATGAAGCAGGAAGTATCAATCCAAACAAATGAACCAAATAAAATCAAACTAAAAATGAAGGTAAAGGCAATAAAAGGTCAATGGATGGGCCCAAACAGATGAATGCCTAGGGAAGATGAAGGAGTTGGTACATTTGGAACAAGAAACAGTAGAAATTATTCAATCAGAAAAGCAGAGAATGGAGACTTGGAGAAAAGCTTCAAGGGCATTTGTGAAAATGGAAGAGAATCTAACATTCAAAACACTAGGTTTTAGAAGGAAAAGGGAATAAAGATGGGACTAAAGAAATATTCAGACTCTCAGGTTGGGCAAAAGACAGGAATTGGCAAGCAGATAGCTGAGATGAGCATGGACAAGACAAAAATGAGAATACCAACTTTGGGACATATAAGACATATAAAATTTGTGGAAAAAATTAAAACCTAGAAAACAGATAGAGAGGAATGTTGTATTGTCTATAAGAAAGCAGAATTTTTGTCTAAAACCATGGAGCCAGGATTGAAATGGCCTGGGATTATTTAAACCCTGAAAGAGAACAGAAGCCAACGCACATTCTGTTTCTATTGAAAATATCCTCTAAGAATGAAGAGAGTTGTAATAGTTTCAGAACAAGGAAGACTGAGAGAATGCCTTGCTCATCTAGCGGAATCTTCTGAGTAGAGATGAAATTAAAAATTAGGAACATGAGAATAGTGGGAAGGAAGATGAAATTAGAGAAAGATGGATGTGGATTTTATTTAGCCTTTGAATTTTAAAAATTATTTTGGATTAAAGAAGTGGAATGCTTCTTTAATCCAAAATACCAATTAACAGTGATTATCAATCAGTGTAGGGGTTTGCTCTTTTTCTTTCTTGCTTTTTTTTTTTTTTAACAGCAAGCTAAAGGAGTTCGGAATAATGTAAGTTTATCTGAAGTTTACTTGAGCTTGTAAGATGACTGTGATAAGCTGTGCTTGCATAGACTAAGATATCTCTGGCTTACTGTGAAAAAAAAAAAAACTCTAGAGAAAGGTATACTTCAAAAGGGAAATAGTGGCAAAAACCTATGGAAAAAAAAAACTCTAAAATTTGTTCTTGTAACTTGCCGGTGAAATAAAACATCAAGAAAAACAGAAAAATGGTCCAGAGGAAAAAAAAATAGTAAATAGAAAATATAAGACTGAGTTTGAACATGTCAACAATTATATTAAATATAAATAGTTTCAACATACAGGTAAAAGACAGAGATTGGCAGAGTTGAATTTGAAAATCTGCTTTTCCTGAATCTATGTCATCAAAAAGAAATACTGGACTCTAATACCGGCAAATTAAAAGCAGCGGCATGAAAAAAAAAACATAATACATAATACCAACACAAATCAAATGGCTGAATTGATGTAAGCTACAGCTGGTACTTGAGAAGGAGAGAGAGAGAGAAAAAAAAAAGACTACAACATAGAAAGACACAGTATTTCTCAGTGCGTATGTAGCAAGTAACCCAGTTGCGGAGTGATGGGTCAGAAAGGAGAAGTAGATATGCTGACAGATACAACTGGAGAAATCAATACCATTCCTGGAGCACGCCGAAGACAGCAGGAGTACAGAAGACATAGCAAACACCATTAGCTAGTAGGCTTTGAATGCCATTATGGAGTACAACCCACTGACAGCAGAGTGTCCATGCTTTTAAAGTACCCATGGAATAGATGGCATGATGGACCATGTCCTGAGCTATGCCATAAACCTAAACAAATGTAAAAGAGTCAGATCAGAGAACATTGTTCGCTTACTGTGAAATCAGAGGAGAAGTCAACCTGACAGAAAGTTGACAGGAAGTTCACTGAACATGTGGAAATTAAGCCACACCAGTTGGATTAGTCTATGTTAATAACTACATGGGAAATGGGTGGACATAGAACTATGACCTCCACAGCAGAGAACATAGCTAAGGCAATTCTGAGAGGCAAAGTTATAGTACTAAATACTTATATTGTTATAAAAAGATGGAGTTTCAATGACTGGACTTTCCACTTCAATGAACTGGAAAAAGAAGTCTAAGATAAACCCAAAGCAAAAAGGAAGTAATAAAGATTTGAGCAAAAAAAATCAATGCAACAAAAAGCAGTAAAGTAGAGAAAATCAATACAACAAAAAACTGCTTCATTGAGAAAAATCAATAAAATCAACAAAGTTCCAACATGACGGATGAAGGAAGAACGAGAGAATACACAAATTAGTAATATCTAAGGAGAAGCAGGGGAACCACTGTGTCCCACAGACATCAAAATGATAAGAAGAAAATAGTGGAAACAATTCTATACATACAAATTTGGCAACAATCTGCTAAATCTCATCGTAAAACAGGTAATCTGGATAGTTCTCTAATTCTTACGAAAATGGAATTGGTGATATTTTTTTGAAATAAAAAAATCCAGGCTCTGATCATTTTACCTTATTCTATAAAAATATATGAAGAATTAACTATAGTTCTTCATAAACTTTTAAAAATTAGAAAAGGAAAGTAATACTATGAGCCAGTATACAGCCAACCCCAGGACAGTACTCCCTGAAGAAAGGGGAAGGGAAAATTAAAGCTTCACGTTACTTATGAGCAAAGATACAATCTTAAGATACCGAGCAAATGGAGACAGGCAGAACCATACACACAACCATTCTAAGAACAAAGGATGAATGTTTAAAGGAAGTCTGATCTGCAATATGATAGGTTAGAGAAGAAAAATAATATGATTAATCCATGTGCTGGGCCCATTAGCAAATTTAATACCTATTCATGATTAAAACAAACAATGGCCTGATACAAGTATGAAGAGAGGACCATTTGGTAACAGCCACAAGAGGTCAACAGCTTTCTCATGTGGAATGACCAAATGCTTTCCCCATGGTTGGGAGCAAGGCAAGGCCAGGGAACACTTCACTTCATGCTGCTCAGTGTTAAGGTTATTCATTCTCGGGGAGTAAAGACAGAGAAATAAAAGGTAGAAAGTATGTAATTCAGAAATCAGGAAGTAAAACCTCTCACCTTTTACAGATAACATAGTTATTTAAACTACGCAGAACATCAAGTGAATTCTGCAAGGTGCCTAGACACAAACACCTCAATTGCATTTTGATGCAGTAGCAGCCTACACACGCAAATATAATGTTAATAAACAAGGGCAGTAAGAGAAGGAGAAGACAAATCATGGGCAGGAAAAGTATTTGCAAAACATATGCTTGAAAATTGTCTGATACCTAAATGCATGAAGGATGCTTAGAACTCTCCAATACCAAGAAAGATGACCCATTAAAAATGGGCATTAAAAATTACTTCACCAATGCTTCGACACAGATATGCCAATGTTGTTTGGGAAGGCTAGTTAAAGGAACAGTGAGCTTCCTCTACACGTCTATGGCTAAAATCTTAAATGGATAACTCTAAATGCTGGCATAAGGCCTCCCTCCCATTTGCCTCTGGTGGGACTGCAGAAGGATACAGGTGGTCTAAAGAAAGATTGGTGCTTTTTTTTTTTTCTTTTCCAGACTAAACATAGTCTTGTCACACAATCTAGCAGTCACACAGTATGGTATTTACCAAGTGAGTTAAAAACCTACATTTATACAAAAACTCACACATGCATGATCATAAAAGGTGTACTTTTGATTATCTAAACTTGCATGTAACCTTAATTAGAAAGTGAATGGTTAAATGAACTGTGGTGACCCCATATAATGAAAATCATCAGTGACAATAGTAAAAATGGAGCCTTAACACTGTATTTTGTTTTTGTTTTATGTGCAATGCTTTTTGTGCCTGTCTGTATGTCTGTGTGAGGATGTCAGATCTTGAAATTACAGACAATTGTGAGCTGCCATGTGGGTGGTGGGAATTGAACCCAGGTCCTCTGGAAGAGCAGTCAATGCTCTTATCTGCCAAGCCATCTCTCCAACCCCAAGGCTTCAAGCTGTAGGAAGGCAAAAGAAACTTCAAACATGCATTGCTAAGTGAAAGGAATTGATCTGAAGAGATGGATTGCTTATAATTCAATGATGTGACATTACAGGAAATGAAAAGCTGCAAGGCTACAGAATGTAAGCAATTGATAGGGTTGAGGGTGGAAGGAAGGAAGGGGGGATGACTGGCTGGAACATGCAGGATTTTAGGGAACAGAAATTACTTTAATGGTGTGTATATTGGTTGGAAACCAAGCCACTGAAGGCACATCGCAAAGAGTGTATGCTAGTGTGTACTTCAGACGTTGGTTAAGCTGTCGGTATTGGCTCATTTGCATAACAGTGTGGTACAACACTAGCCTTAGTTCATGAAGTGCTAACATACCAAGACCAGCAAAACAGCAGAGGGTTCAGGGAAAGGGATATATGAGAACTGTGTAGTTTTACTCATTTTCCCCCATGCAAACTTAACTTCTCAGAAAGTCATTCGGTAGGGCTGAGGGTATATAGAGTGCTTGCTTCAAGTCCATAAAACTCTGGGTTTGAATCCTACTATTATGAACAAACCACCAATAAAGTGACAACAAAACCCCACCTATTAGTAATTCATAGCAAATGTTTAGGGAGACATCTAACAGAAAATGTGGAACTCAAAAATGCTGAAGCTCTAAAGCACTGATGAAGGAAACCAAAGATCTAAATAAAGGAAGAGGTATACCATGTTCATGGATTCCAAGATTTGACACAGTTAAAGTCATCAGCCATCCTGAGGTTGATAATAATATATGTTTAATGTGGTTGGTATAAAACCTCAGCAATATTCTTGACAAAGATGAATATTCATGAATGCACTTGGAAAGGCGAAAGAACAAGAAGAGCTAGGTCTGCTGGGAAGAATGAATACAATCAATTTCATCACACGTGTGATGATAAGAACAGAACATTGTTCACACTCATTGGGATTAATGTCAAGTTCTGGATCTGCTGTTGTGTGAAAATTACATAAGATGGAAGAAACTCAGTAAAACATACCCAAGACCGCTTTGTTTTATCCTGCGGCTTCCTGTTGAATGCGTAAGGAGTTCATAGTTAACCGCTCAGCTTTTTGAGGTGATGGGTACAAGGTTGGCTGCGGTTCTGTTCTCATAGGCCTCTACCTACTATCCCCTCCAATTGCGTTGCCATTGTGCCATTCATTGGTGAGTCACTTCTAAACTGCCGTTCTCACCCTTTGTGTTCTCTTATCATGTGTTCTAGGGACACCTGGACTTTTAAGTGAATAGCCTCACATATCTGTTCACTGCCTTCTAGTTATAATGATTTGTGACCTTCCTCGAAGACCAGAACCAGATTGTTTTTCACTTTCAAAATTCTCCATTATCATTTCTCCAGTAGCCATATACATCTATAGAAAATAGCATCTGTGTTCACGTGACTGTGTAGGTGTGTGGGGTGTGCAGGCACTCACATATCATGGTGTATGTATTCAGGTTCATGGGTGCCTGTGTGCACAGGGATATGGAGGTCAGAGGTCAGCCTTCAGTGTTTGGCCTTAGGAGCCACCCACCTTGTTTTTCGATACAATGTCTCTCAAAGAGACCTGAAACTCTTTGCCTAGGCTAACTGGCCAGTGAGCCGGCTGGAACCTTTTATCTCTTGCTCCACCAGCGTGCATCACCACGCTGACTTTTTAGTTGGGTACTGGGAATTCACCTCAGGTCTTCGTGCTTGCACGGAGGGAGAGAATTTTATAGACTGAGCAATCTCCATAGCTCTACTTAAAGATATAGAACCAGAACATGCCATCTGCAGCGTCTTCCTTGGTCCTAGTGCTGGCATGATGTAATCCCTAGCAGTCCTGGCCTCAGTCATAAATACTTCCTCATCACCTCAGCATCACAGCCTCAGATCTGGGCTCTCTGACAACAGCCTGTAGCCTTTCAGGTGACATTTGCTTTCTGTAGTTAGTTACGAGTCTTTAAGTTACTCTGGTACCTTAAAGACTTCGAAGGTAAGACTTGTTAGTCTTTTAGTTTCTCTGTCCTTTCAATATCAAAGAAACCAATTGCATATGTTAACTTCTTCTGTGTGAAATTACCAGAGGGGTACTGTTTTCTTGTTTTACTTTGACTCATACATCTGTATCGGGTGCCACAGAGCCACTGATCTGTGCTAGGAAGTGACAGCCAAACAATTTGGCACAATTCTATTTCAATTTGTAGGTGGGATAAAATAACAATGTTTTAGAAAGCCATTTCTGACTCACTTAAACACGTGCTACTTTTGTTTTAGATTTACAAATTAAAGTGAAATGTGAAGTTTGATATTCTGTGGTTTGAGGAATCTGGAATTATGAGTGCCCACGGGAAAGCTACAGCATGGAGTTGGCGACAGGAAAACTTGCCTCTTTTGAACCCATGGTTCTGGGAATACTCAGAGATGGCAGCTCTTGCAATGTCTGAAGAAGGTATGCTTGACCCAAGTGTTAGCTCTCTCCCAGTGGACCCCAAGGGCAGAGACCATCACAGTACTCACCATATGGCTTCGCTACCCTTCAAGCCAAAGCAGAATGGGACAGGTGACTCCTGGTGAGGGGAGCATACCAAACTCTCTCTTCCAATTTTCTGAGATGTTTTGGGGCTGGGAAGCTTTGGAAAGGAAGCGCAGGATGCTGCTAGTCGGTGGAGCAAAAACAGGAATTTGGTAAGCTAATTTGGGGATGGCTTCATTCCCATCCTTTGAGCACTGATACTTCTTGGCTGTGTGTGGTAATATATTCTTCTGCATAACAAATCATTACACTTATGAGAAATGATATAGGTGCTGGCTTCATTGAGGCTAAGTGGGCTGGGGTGACTTTGCATGTATGTGGTCTCAGGTAGAATGGCTCAAAACACTGAGAGTAATGGGGCCTCTTTTTATGGGATCCGTCTTTTCCCTGGAGGCCAGCGAACATGTTTGCACTTGATGGCTTTGGTTCCCAGCATGAAGAAGGTGAAGTGCTCTCTGAGCCTCTAAATGCATCATGTTGTTAGTCTTCCACTAACTAAAGCTTCCATCAGACCTGATGCCGTTCGAGCCTAGATTTGAAGGAATGAGAGCTCCTTCATCCTGGATGGGAAAAGGATTGTGGGTGGGGGCATTTGTTCCCACTTGGTAATGTTCTCACATTGCGGTGTGAGAGGAGCAAAGGTGAGGGCTTCGGCATTGGTCTCTGGACACACAGTTGCATCACCGAGATGCTCAGCCATGCTGTACGAGTCTTTGTGATGGGCTTGGCTCCTTCATCACTAGCTTGTCTATTCTGGAGAGCATCAATATATTTAGCAGTGCGCCATTTTTGAAGCGATTATCTTTTGGCTGTAAACCCAACCTTACATATCCTGCTTCGTGATTCTCGGGCAGATGCTCTCTGCAAGGCTCATTTTTGCTACGCCAGCAGGCTTCCTTATATATTTGCCACTAGGGACCCCCAAGAGGATGTGGAAGGATGAGAGAGGAGGAAGTAACATATGCGTGATGCCCTGCTTCTGGTGAGCCTCCTGCAACTTTTCTTTCCCTGTGACTATCATTTCAGCCTCATAACTGTAATGGTCCAGGGACACTCCTTTCTGCAGAGGCAATGAAGCCATTTGGCATTTCCCTGGCATCTTCAGAAGCAGCTTCATCGCTCCCCACTTAGTACACTGGGGTTGTCCATCTAAGGCTTGCTCTTTAAGGCCCCAAAGTTAGCATTTTCCCTAGACTCCTCACTCCATGATCCCAGACTTTTCACTTATTCTCCCAGTCCCCGAGGAAATGATGTTTCCTTGATAGTTTGGAAATATTTTTTCTCTTCAGTTAGCCAGTTAACAATTCTGCATGCTCTTGTCAAGTCCCTGGGCAGGTCTCCAAAGTGGCATCCTTCTGCCTCAGCCTCACCAGCAATACCAAACTTATATGTAATTATTTAAAGAAGAAAAATTATCTGATCATGTTTTATAGATTCAAGAACTTTTTTTCTTTTTACAAAGGTCATTATAGTCATTTAAAATTGTTAGGAATGTAGTATTAGAAAAAAAAACATTCTTTGTGAGTGATCTCATTAAAAACATGCAAAATAAACATTATTCTTACCAGACAAATAATGAGGAAAAAAGTTATTTCTAAGAAATCAACTCCATTCTCTAGTATGAAGTGTTTTGGCGTAGCAATGTAGTAAAAAGCTAGAAAAAAAAAAACCCCAGAATTGTAAAGGGATAGATAAAAGTGTCATTTTTCACAGATGATCTGATTGCAAATTTAGACAATGGAAAAGAATCATTGGACAAATTATTAGACTCTAGCAAGGTTTCCAGAAACAAAATCAATACGGAGAAATGAACTGTGTTTCTAAACCAGCAACAAATGAAGGAAATTTCAAAAAAAATTAGTCAATTTTCAAAAATATAAAAATATAAAGAACTCAAGAATAAAGCTTAGCAAAGCTTTGTGAAGTCTGAAGTGACCTGAAGCTCCCGTGTGGTCCTGCACATGATTTCAGCTTGGAAAGAAGAATTGTACATTTGCAGAAATGGGAAGAGAGAAGCAGTTTCTGGGGCTGTCTGAGGATGTGTTGGAGACTATCTTACTGTATGTTAAGTCACATTACTGGCCCACACGGAGGGGTAGCCATCAGGTAGTCACTCATTCATAGACTAACGGGACATAATAGAAAACTGAGAAATACAAGCAGCCTGGATGCCTGTCTTTGATTGGCTCATCAGTGGGGAGGGGAAAAGCTTTCAAATAAGTGGTGACAATTGTTCATTTATATGAAAGAAGAAATGAGACGGAAATGATCGGGGCTGGGAATGTAGCTCAGTGCTTGCCTTGGATGTGCAAGGCACTGGGTCTGGTCCATCACTGAAAAGAAAAGGGGGCTGTGAATGAAAATCTTCATCAAGGGCAGGATGTTTATAATACACACAGCTGGCCAAAGAGTGGTACCCAAAACCACATAATGGATGGGGATTCTAGACCTTTTACAAAAGAACAAAACAAGCCAGCTAGAAAATATTTAAAAAGTTTGACTTTTCTCACATACCTGAAAAAAATGACAGTGTTCTATATGTAGTATACAGGCATTTTTTTTTTTTTTTACAAGTTGGGAAACATGAAACATGCTGGGAAATTTGCTAAAGAGGATTTTAATTAGACAACCGTTGAGGAAGAGTTGGATTGAGCAGGTAAAGCTTGGCGTGCTTGTATGCTGGGACACAGGATCTCCATTCTTGGTCTCCATAACCACAAGAAAGCCTTGCCTGTAGGACACCAACAAGAATGTTCTCAGTAGGACTGTTTGTCATCAATGAGCTGGCAGGTTCATAGACTGGAATACTGTGCAATAAGAAAAACAAATGTGTCACAGCTACAGATGTCATATTGAGCGACCTTGTGTTGGTGTGTATGTGTGTGGCATTGTGTATGCATCTACCTGTGCGTGTGGGTATGGAGGCCTGTGTATGTAAGCCCGAGGTTGATGCTAGCTGTCTTTTCTTGATGACTTTCTACCTTTATTTTTTTTGAGACAAGATTTCTCATTGAGCCTGAAGCTCATTGATCTGCATAGCCTGGCTGTCCAGTGAGTTTCGGGGATCCCCCTGTGTCCAACCACCAACTCTGGGAGTATGAGCAAATGCCACCACATCCGGCTTTTTTATGTAAGTTCTGTGTATCTGAACTGGAACATTTGTGTTTGTGTGATAGCACTTTACCACTGAGTCATCCCTCCTGTTCTGGAGGTTGGAAAAAACACGGAAGAATCATGAGCCCATTAGACAAAAACGGGCAAAGTGTTGGTGTAAGAATGAAGCAAGGAAAACTCTGGGATAGAAACACATGGGCAGGCCTAGTTTGCAAACAAAAGAGTACACATCGCTTGCCAAGTTTTAAGCAGGATGGGATCACAAAGAAGGTCCATGTTAGGAGGATGCTGGGTGGGAGACAGGTATTCCCAAGGAGATGGAAAACTTCTGTTCTGAACCTGCCTGGAAGTTACACTGCATATGTTATATGATTTTCTTTCAAATATACATGTGTGGTTCAGACTATTCTGAATAAGTGATATAGGTCCCACTTAAGACATACATCACGTATGTCTTATAGACATCATGTGTATTTCTGTTATTCTAATGTGGGGATATGACACAAAGACTGTGATTATAGAAGCTGCAAAATGTTGCATTTTTCAAAAGTTGCTTTCATTTACATTTTTTCTGCTAAAAGAAGTAGCTTCCTGTTTTTTGTTGTTGTTGTTGTTTGTTTTGTTTTTGTTTCTGTTTTCTATGTATATTAGTCAGACTTAGAGCTCCTGAGACAAAGTACCTGTGCAGGACAGCTTCAGGAATGAAGGAATGATTTTGGCTCACAGTCTCAGAGGCTCTAGGTTCACCACAGAAGGGTCTGGCAAAGCCAAGCAGCTCATCTTAGGGCTGCCAGGAAGTGGAGAGGGAGTGTCTGGACAGGCTGGCTTTCCCCCATCATTTTCCTTTTAGCATGCCCAAGCTCCCAGCCTATGAGATAAGGCTGCCTGCATTTGGAGTGCATCTTCCCTCTCTAGTTAAACTTTCTGGAAACATCTGTGCAGACACACCCAGAGATGTGCCAGATTTGGCACAATACATTACTGAAAACCCACAAGGCATTGATTCAAAGCCAGCTCCTTCTGTGGTTCTTAGTAGCCTATCAGTAGTGTGTGTGTGTGTGTGTGTGTGTGTGTGTGTTTGTGGTATATGTGCAGAATATAATTGAACGTCTGCTGTCACATCCCTGGAACCATCCATCTATTTTCTGAGACAGGTTCTCTTAGTTACCTGGAACTCACCAACAAGGCCGACAAGGCTAGGCTGGCTGACCAGTGAGCTCCAAGAATCTGTCTCTGCCTTCCTAGTACTGCATGCACCGCCATGCCCATAGTTTTATGTGGGCTCTGGAACTCAAACTCAGGTCCTCATGTTTGAGTGACTGAGCCATCTCCCCAGCCCTTGTCCTGTGTATTTGACCTGGGTTTTCAGCGATCACTGGAAACCCTAACTGTAACCCTTGGAAATCATTGGCATGCTGGTGATTCATAGTGACCCAGAATGCTCCGTAGCCTCACCCTTACCGTCATAACCTGGAGTGGAACTCCAGCTATCACTTCACCATCCACACTTCCCTCTGGGGAGCAGAGGGGGGAAAAAAAAGCAACAAAACAGCAATTATGTAAATTGGATGGAAGGAAAGCAATAGCCTCCTGTTGGAGGTAATTTCCCCCATAATGAGTATTGGAGGAAGCAGGAGAATGGCAAAGAGGAAGGTTAAAAAAAAATCAGCAACTCGTGTGTGTGTGTGTGTGTGTGTGTGTGTGTGTGTGTGTGTGTGTAAAGCAGATGTGCATTGGGGAAGTCATGTATAGAAGCAATAATCTGTGACAGAAAGATTTACATAATACTCTATCTAGGCAAGTTCCCCATTCTAAAGAGTTGGTGAAATGCAGACCTCAGGGCTGCCTGTAATAAATCTAAATCAGGTAATAATTTGCACTCTCAGATTATCCCCCCACCCCTGCCTAGCATCCCTGCCTGCTTAATGGGTCCATTATAGCATATACTAAGGAGGACAGATCTTACCGTGACATGTATGTGTGACATAAGGAGGAGCCGGGGGACATCTTGACAATAGGATGATGATTGACAGGCTCTGTAGATTTTGGGCTTGGAAGCCATACTTGCCTAAGTCTTGATGGGATGTTGTCTCCAACACCCTTCTCCCCACCCCCAAATGGCATAGGTAGCTCCAGGTGTGAAGGGACATGGGCTCCTGCCTGAAAGGGGCCTGTACTGTCAGGTTTCTTCTTTCCACTGAGTGTCAGCATGCCTCCTCCTGGCCCTGGTCTTCTGTGCGTGTCTGCTGCTGAGGTAGGGGGGATTCAATACCCTGGACACCAACATCCCCCATCCCACGTTTACAGCTTCTAACTTTACTGTGCCACAGCCAGGAGCCATTGTGGAGTCCTCATCCCATGCTTAACGCCATGTTACCTAAGTTTCAACTGGCCTGCAAATCTCTCAGTGTAACGTTTAATGACAGCTAGACTCAGGGCTGGCTGCCATGCCTGTACAAAGTGACTTTAAGTGTGCTCTCCATGTATGGAAATAGGGAGTCTCGTTTCTTCAAGTGCTGTCCCTGCCACACACGCCCTATTGTGTGTGCCTCTCCCACCGTAAAGCCACGGGCGGAATAATGAACAGGAAGCAAGCCGCAGGACGTGTTGCGAGCCCCGGTGTTGTCTGTTTCCTCCTGTCTTTTCACGGTGCCTTCAGATCATCGACGCAGATAGCGGAGAGAGATGTGGGAAGAAGAGAATTCACTTAAGTTAGCAGAGGGAGAATGTGTTTTATTTGGTGGCTGCGTCTGATTTGCTGAGAGATAGCCTTCCCTTAGATGCCGGCAATTGTCAATTATTAATACACATTCACCATCATAAAATGATGATTTAGACTTTTTATTTAAAGAATGAGGAAACGTGTGTATGTGCATATGTGTGGGAGACCACACATACACACACACACACACACACACACACATACACACACACACATTCGTACAAAAGGCAATGTAAGGGGCCGTCTCTCAAAGGCAGGCTATTACTTGGACCTGCTTAGAGGCAAAGGCTTTCTCAATGGGATTATATCCCCTCCCCTAACCTATCAGTTGTCTGATCAGAAATTCATAACTCAGCTCAGCCAGGGCTGCAGGATTGCATTTGAATAGGCAAATGCCAGAGCCAGGCTCTGACATTCTCTCTCAATCTCTCTCTGTCTCCTGTCCTCCTTCTAATCATATTGTCTCCCTTTTCCTTTTCCCCTCTCATTTCCTTTTTACAATTCCCCCTCACACCACCATCTCATATTAGGCATGAACTAAGATGATGGGAGGTTATTAGGAAATGGAGGAAGAATGTCGGCCAGCGAGGCAGGTACCTTGGGGAGGGTACCGAGAACGAGACAGGAGAAAATTGTGGACTGTTGCTGGCACATCTTTGTAGAGACAGTAAAACCTGGCAGCTTCCTTTCCTTTTTTTTTTTTTTTTTTTTTTTTAATCTTGTATTTAGAAGGAAATACTCCAGGATTCAGGAGTCCTTACCCAACAGGAAGATGTTTGAGTACAAAAAGCTTCCATATCTTATTCCTTTTTTTCTGTGAGGCTGAGAATGGGGAAGGAATGCACTGGAGTCTGTTTGCTATCACTCTTGGTGTCTTCCTGTTGAATGTCCACATAGAGGCTGGGTTCTATAGACTTGTAACCCCGATGACATTTCGCTGTGGCCTGATAAAGCTGTAATTCAGATTCCCTCCTTTCGCCCTTTCTCCCATCTTCTTCCACCCCAGTGTATATAAATCAGGACTATCTTGAAGCCTGCATCCTACAGTGGGAGGAAAATCTGCTTAATTGATAATACCTTAAAACTGTCCGTGGAACCAAGATGTTGAAAGTTGAAGGTTTTTGTGTGCAGACGGCTGAGCGAATTACACTGCCTGGGCTTTGATGGAAATGAATAACAATAATAAAAAAAAAATCGCTGTGAGCCAACTACCTATTGCTCTGGTCTTGCCTCTAAAGAAGGTGGCAAAATTGGTCCAGCTTTGTGTCACATCACTACCTTTGAAAGGTTCTGTGTCTGCTCCCCACCCCAATACCTTTCTTCTGCTTTGTAAAATTTGTTTTGTGTCATTTAGAGACAGGGTCTCACTGTGTAGCTCAGGTTGGCCTAAACCTCACCATGTAGCCAGCCCAGGCTGGTTTTGAACATGTGATCCTCCTGTGTCGGCCTCCTCAGAACGGAGCTGATGGGTCTGGGCCAACACACCTAAAGATTCTCTAGTGCTGTTTCATCAGGCAGGAAAGGAGATCTAGAACTTGGCATTTCACAGTGATATTTGCACTGAATTTTCTTTTCCTCATGGCTACCTGGAACGGATCATTTTTTTTTTTTAATTTTGATATTTTCATGCTTAGTTAAAAAGAAACACTGACATGCGTTTGTTTATTTTAAATCACCATCAATTTACTGGTGTTTAAATTTATTCCAGAGGCAAACTCCAAAGCAATTTTATCGGAATGGGGAAAACATATGGTTATGACAGACACTGTGTAACTTTTAACGACTGCCCCAGCCTTAATAAAAACAAAAGCACACTATAATAACACTGCACAATTTCTGCCGGGGGAGGGGCAGGCATTGTTCTGTAGAAAGCATGCTAAATAGATTCCTTTTAAGAGTTACCAGTGTAAAGCTCCTGTCGTTGAATTCAGCTGATTGTGGCTTTGCTGTCTAGAAGCAAAGGCATTAGGGTCTCTAATGTAGATTTCTGGTCATCACAGCCACCTGAGGGGCTGCAGCATTCAGTGAGTAACTGTTCTGGTAACTGTAGGAACTTGACTCATGGGGTATTCAATTCATGGCCCAGGTAAGATGGTGAATTTCAACCCGACTTGTTACAGGCTCAATGACATTGCCTTCCCTGTGGGATTTGCCTTGATAAAGAAGGAGGCCCCTGTAATTACTGTCCTTGCCATTCCATCCTCCGGGTCAGGGCTGATGAGTCCCTGAATCTCTCTTTCTTTTAGAGGGGCTGACCTGTACATTTCTGATAGGTCAAGTAATAACAACAGCTTCCTTGAGATGTAATTCACATACTTATACGTCCATGGCTCTTGGTACAGTCACAGAGCTTTGCAAGTGCTGTGGCATTCAACATCCAGCATGAGGAAACTCCCAACCATTGCCGCTCAGACACCCTCAAACCCCAACTTCATCCTGTAAGCTTCAAGCAATCATTATTCTTCCTGTCTCTGGAAGAAGACTATTTCAGACATGTAGGTGTGGTTTTTAAACTCTACTTTATTTGGTGTTCCTAAAGCCTCTTCCTCCTCTTTAATCCCCCAATCCTAGCTAGGCAGGAGAGAAAGAAGGGAAAGGGGACATAGACCTTTTTACTTAATTCCAGCTGGTTAGGGTCCTCAGATTCTTCGGAAAAATACGAATTTCAGTCATCAGGATATCTAGCAGTCCAGGAACAGCAAATGGCAAACACAGCATGACGAACAAGCAGCCTTCTTCCTCCTCCATCTGTTTCCTTAAAGCCCCTCTCTGGGCTCTCGTATTTATATCCCAGAGTCCTTAGAATTCCACTAACTCTAGCTGGCAAAGACCATGCCCCTCTCAGAGTCATGTGAGGCTGTTACCAGTTGGCAAAGACCATGCCCCACCCAAGGCAATTAGCTGTGGACAGACTAAGGCAGTCCCAAGACTAAGGCTTGAACTCGGGATTAAAACCAAAATCTGCTTACACAACATACCTGAGTTTTTAAGGAAACCAAAACTTTTACCACAAGGCATTTTCTGTAAGTGGAGTCACACGCTTTTAGCCCCTTCTCACTGGTGGATCTGCCTGTTGTGTCTCCCGAGAATCCAGCTATCTCTGAGCATTCGTGCAGCGCAATGTTGGGGTGGCTGTCCCTTCTGGTCTGAGCACCCCTTATGTAAAAGCATCATTTATTCTCCACAACTGTGCTTCATCTGTTTCAACAGATGCCCACAGGGGAGGAGAGGCCCAGGGGAGGAGAGGGCCAGTGTGTGAACTGGCGCTGGTGGCTCTTCTATCTGCTCTCTTCCTTGATGTAGGAAAAGATCAGGAGACAACAAGCGATCAGACCTTTTCTTCCTTTGATATTCCCGGAGGCATCATTAGTGTGTTCCTCCCGATTTCCGTAGCTGAGAGTAGCTTCAAAAGCATGCAGAAGAAATAAAACCTTCAGGGCTGGGAGATGTTCAGGAAAAGTGACTTCTGTGTGCGTGGAAGGACTGGCCCAGACCCTATATGCATGAAACAAAACCCCAAACTGGGCACATTGATGTGTGTGCTGGGAGGCTGAACCAGGCAAGTCCCTGGGGCTCTGTGGCTGGCCAGCCTGCCCTGTGGGGCCAGATCCAGGACAACAGGGAGATACCCTATAAAAAAAAAAAAAAAGGTGGACAGTGCTTAAGAGCGCCCAAGGTTATCTTCTTGTCTGCACATTTATGCACACCCATGTCCACGAAACATAAGTAAGTGAAAGATCATGAAGATGGCTTTTATAGCTTACATGTTTTCCCATTTAAATCGCCTTTTTCTTGGTTAGGTTTTCTTGGGGGGGGGACCTAAGGAAGGCTCTTCAGAATTCCTTTTTGAAGACAGTTTTTATTATTATTTTTATTATTTTATATGTATGACTGTTGCACACGCACTTATGATCGAGCACCACCTACGTGCCCGTTGTCCAGGGAGGCCAGAAAACAGTGTCCTATCCCCTGGTGCTGGAGTTACACATGGTTGTGAGCTGTCACATGAGAGCTCGGCCTAGAACCCGGGTCTTCTGGAAGAGCAGCCGGTGCTCTCAACAACCGAACCATCTCTCCAGCCCCAGAAATTCTTTTTTTTCAGACTCGACCGACAGATGAACGCTCAGAGAGTACCAGGCAGAGCTCCAGAGGTGGTGTCTATGAAAACGTTCATCTCTTTGCTGAGTGCCCATTGGTGACCTTTCCTCTCTGTTCATTTTCTCATATTCTAGCCAGTTTTCAGTTCCTTCGCTATAACAGGTCAATACCATCTACCTTGAGGATTGTACAAATGCAAGCCTGCCTCCCGAGGCTCAGAATATCCTGACCAGAGAGCAGAACATCCTGGCTCTTCCAATGAGCTCCCCGGATTCCTTCCTCTCTGGCTATCTCAGTGGACAGGTCTTAAGGTCATATGGCACACAAGCTCTTGAGTTTCCTAATCTTGACTGGCTGATATTCTGGCCTTCCAATAACACACGTGGGCAAGAAGCCCGGGCCGAAACTTTGTCTTTTCTTTCTGGCTTCATCCAGAGAAGAGCCACAGTACAACTCCAACCCATCTAACTCTCTGTTCACTGCGAAAGTACGAACTTAGGGACTGTGTAGCGTGTTGGGTGTTTATTGTTTGTTTTCTTTTCTCTATTACTTCCTCCCGCTTTGGTTGTTTTCTTTCGCACATATTACCTTTTTTTTTTTTCCACCTTGGAAATCTTATTTTTATTTCAAGAGCAATGGGATTTGTCAGAAAGCCAATTTTACACACACAATGAATCTTTATCTCCATATTATTATAAGCAAGAAGTATGAGGGGATACATGGGACAGAAGCCACAATAAATTTATTTCTCATTTTCAGCAGTAAGCCGGGGTCCAATTCTGTTGAGAGATTGATCAAAAAGCACTGGGTTTTACAGTGCGCTGTCAGGGTTGGGTGTAGGTCTGGGGCATGCCGATAGTTCAGAGACCGAGCTGCTCACACATGCTTTGGTTTTGTACTATATGAGTTCTGGGCTTGAGGTCAACCTGTTTGCCCCTGGTGAAAAACCACATTGCTCCTGGTGACCAGGGACTTTTCGCAGTTCAAGAACATTCAAGTGTGTGACAGGAGGCAAGGGAACGGCTTAAAGTTAACCCAGCTCTAGGTCAGGGGTGTGTGTGGGGTCTCTGGCTGGGGTGAAGGAGTTGCTGATTCAGATAAACCTAAGAGAGAAGGTCAAAGGCTCAGCGTGGGCCACAGGGAAGTCAGCTGACTTTGCCAGCTCAGCACATATATTTACTTATTTAATCTCTCTGTCCCTTTATTTCCCTCCCTCCCTCTTTCCCTCTCTTCTTCCCTCCCTCCTTCCCTCCCTCCTTCCCTCTCCCTCAACTGTCCTTCCTCTCTCTTCTCCTTGCTTCCTCCTCCCCTCTTCTCTGTCGGTCATCTGTCTGTTTTTGCTGAAGGACAACCTTGGGTTTCATCCTCAGGTATACCATCTACCTCCTTTCAGACAGTGTCTCTCCCTGAAATTGGGGCTCATCAGTTAGTCTAGGCTGGGCAACGAGTGAGCACCGAGGCTCTTCCTGTCTCCATCCTCAGATGCTGAGGTGACAGATACAGTATTCATGCCTGGCTTTTTACCTGGGTGCTGGGATTTGAACTCAGATCCTCTTGCTTCCACAGGAAGAACTTTAGCCCATTGAATCATCTCCCTAGCCCGTCAGTCTGTTCTTTGGCTCAAAAATACTTACCAAGAAAAATCTAGAAATCAACTGGAAATATGTTTAACTTGGGGTGAGGTGCTTTCCAAGATCTCAGTGTTTATTTCCAGGGAATTTCTGGTGCCTCCACCAGTCAAACACTCCACCTAGCTTTGCTATGTGCACCTCTGTGTCTGACATGTGTTTGCATGTGTATGTATGGTCAATGCCAGCTCTTCCTCCATCCCACTCCATCATATTTTTGAGACGGATTCTCTTACTGAACTTGGAGTTTAGTGACTAGGCTGGACTATCTGGCCAGCCACAACCAGGGATCCCTCTCACTCCCTGCCTCCCAAACTCCCCAGCTGCAGTCATGAACTACCACACTGTGCTCTGGAATCTGGCCTCAGGTGCCCGGCCAAGCCATCTCCCCAGCCCCTACTTGGCTTTCATTTTTGCTTTCTGCAGTTCAGAGTGCCATTCATATCAGAGTCTTCATTTCCTTCTAAACCGCCCATGAAAGACACATTGGAGCAGCTTTTTCTTTTCTTTTCTTTCACAAAATTGGCAATGATAGAGTTAACTCAGTGTATGTATTCGGAAGTCCCTGGTTAGTTGATGCTAGAGATTTCTGAGTGCCCTTCTCTGTGAGTGTCTGTCTTCTATTTGTCACCTAAGCCTCCTCGCCTTTTCTTCTTGCTCATAACTACCTCATTTCCTCTGTCCTTCTTACCAACACATTTCTTTGCTTATGCATGAAAAACAGTTGGCTTTCTACCTTTTCACTGGGTTTGTCGCCTTCTTACAGCAAGGCCTGTGAAAGAGCTGCCTCAGTGAAGATGGCTGTCTCCTTAACACACAAACTTTTTTATTTTTATTTTTATTTATTTTTGCATGCTATTAGGAAAAGTTACTTGCACAGCCCCAGAAAGAATGAGTACAATGAAGCAGTGTAAAATCTTAGTCACTTTTTTTGGTTCCTAACAACGTTGGAAGATTCTTGTCATGATTTCTTGGGTAGCTCAGCTTTCAACATAAAACATGACATTTATAGTTTTTATATTGCACCTTTGAGTTAATCTTTAAGTCAGGAAAATATTTCCATTTGAATTCTTAAAGAGAAAAGTAAGGCAATTTCTCCTTTAAGATTGGAAAAATGTGACAAGCTACTAAAAAGAAAGGAACTACAGAAGGTTCCAGAAGAAAATGTGAGAAGGTGGTTTTGGATCGTGCTAGAGAATAAAAAATATGTATTAAAGTAATAGTATATGAATAATTTCTCAGGCCAGTTATGAAGCTTTATAAACAAGTAAGTGAATAAACCTCGTGGATAATAAAAATATGAAGAAAAAATTCAAATTCATTTGAAACAAATGTTTCAACAGCTTGAGATAGAAAATGAAATTTCTATGGAAATGATTGGTAGTATAAAATAAAGAAATGATCAGCATGTGAAATCCTCAAGCCTTTCAAAGAGCTAGTGTTGGGACTCAAGAGATGACTAGGCGGTTAAGAAGAGCACTTGTGCTTGCCAAAGACACAGGCTCAGCCTTGACACTATGGTTCATAAGCCTCCATAAGTCCACTTCCAGGGAATGCAATGCCTTTCTTGACCTCCATGGCTACGAAGCACACATATGGGCAAAACTCATACACATACAAAATCCATTAAAAAAGAGAGACCTGTTTCTTAGCTGCTAGTAGGTTTTTCCTCAGAGCAATAGTGTAGTACCGAGGAGGAGGGACAGGAAGTGACATCATCATGGTTCAAGGAAAGCACACAAGAGGGAGGACTTTTTGCTCAGGTGACTTGATAATGCATTGTTAGATTCATCTCTGTCCTTTGGATCTAATTCCAGTCTTTTTTTTGTTTTGTTTTGTTTTTGTTTTTAAACCTACAGTTTAGTTGAGTGGGGTTTCTGGTCAAGGAAAATTTGAATTCGAAAACAGGAGAGTTGAATGATTTTGAGAGCTCGAACAACAGCGTTCTCAGGTGCAATTTAGATTTGTTTCTCTAGCCAGAAGTCTGATGGCTCCCATCTGCATTTCTGCATGGGAGGAGCTCCGTTCTTCTTGGCCGGTACACCCTGCCTGCTAGGAATTGCTTGCAGGTTAGCAGAGTTTTTCTGATGTCATCAAATATTTCCTGATGAGAACTCCCGGCCATCTCATCCCCCGTCTCTTTTCACATGAATATTTCAAATTGGCGAGAGTGTGAAATACAAGCCTTAATCTTCTGTTCAAACAGTTTGAAAGGTCTAGGCATTTAATATGTGCGCACGCTTTGGAGAGGGCTCCAGCAGCGTTGAAAGCTAGTTTAGTTTGGCACGAGAGAGAGAGCTGATGGGTCTGCATGGCTGACGGGTACCTACCCTACTGTTCTGGGGTGTGGGGGGGTGTTCTGTTGGAAGGATGCTGTCAAGTAATACTAAATGGGTTCTCCGAGAGGGCTTCAGGGTGTCTGCTAGCACAAAACAAAGGAACGAGGCTGTTCCACAATGCCCCGGTGCTCACAGTGAAACAGGAAATCAGACATGTACCATTTTTATTATCCGCATCTGGTTTTCAAAGCTCTTGGCTAGGCATGCCACCTCTTGGTGTGTAAACATGTGTGTTCACGTGTGGGAGTTAAGTGCCGACCACAAATACTTGTTTAGGGCCCGAGCTGTTGAGAGTAGTCCAGTGTATGGTCAGGAAAGACAGAAGCAGCTCGGAGAATACAAGTTATCTGCTATCGTATCTTTACTTCCTGCATCAACACAAAAACCGTCACGCATCACTCGATGGTGAGGTTCTACGGCAAGAAAGGCGTCATTGGGAAGTCTTGTCTTTGTGCCAAGTGCCAACATCCTAGAGTCACATACACAAACTAAGACACCTTCTTTGTCCCTGGGCACTATCAGGTAACGGTGTCGTTGGGTGCAGGGGATCATCAGAGCAGAGACAGAAATACTGTTTGTGTGGTGCGTAGCTGGGCTTCCAGAGAGCACTGTTGAAAGAACACACAGTTGAAAGCGACCCCCAAACTTAGGAGACGCACATACTGAGGGCTTTGGGAAGCTCCTAGAGCGAGAAGTTTCAGGCAGCTTCCTCAGGACTTTAAGACCAACCCTGTTGAGTTTATTTATTATTATTATTTTTTAATCAAAAATGCCCCTGGCTGTCAGGACAGCTGACAGGAAAACCATTTCTGAAGATCAAGGTACTCTTCTTGATCCTGTCTGAGGGAGGCGAACAGATAGTGAATTCGCCTCTGGAATGGAGATTCTTAATTTACCTGAGATCGTGAGTTCTTTGATATTTGGAAGCTTTGCACCCTACACACATGTGGCTGTGCACATGTACACACACACACACACACACACACACACACACACACACACACACACGCTCACGAGAGCGCTCCCCCCTCCCCACATACACACCCATTTTGCACAGTAATTCAGAAAGCTTTTGAACTCTCTGAAGCTCAGGGGTCTTCCTGTTAGAACACAACTTCCCAGGCCAATACCGCATCTTCTAAAGAGCCGATACGCAGGCTGGAAAGACGGGTCAATGCTAAGAACGCTCGCTTCTCTTCCCCATGATCCAAATTCACATCAGGTGGCTCACAACCATCCATAATCCCAGTTCCAGGGGCTCAGACACCTCTGGCTCCTCAGGGCACATACCCACATGCAGAGAGACACACCTACACATAGTTTTAAAAAATAATAGGGGCATAGAGAGATAGCTCAGAGCACTTACTGCTTTTCCAGAGAACCCAGGGTCATTCTTAGCACTCACACGGTACCTCAAAACTGCCTGTAACTCCATTTTTAGAGGGATCTGACCCCTTCTGGCTTTCATGGGATCATGTATAAACAGGATACCCATGCGCACACTTAGGCACACACATATCCATAAAGTAAATACATACTTAAATACATACTTAAAGTAAGCATATACTTAAAAGTAGTGAAAACAAATCTTTAAAGAGCTCATTCTTTGAGTAGTTTGCATATAAAAATAAAGCTCTATTTTTGAAAGTTGTCAAATTGCGGGTCCTTAGTTAATGACCACGGCCCTCTGTGATGTATTTTATTTCCTTTCCACATTCTGCTTACATTTTCCCATGCATCCTCTGATTATTCTCCTCCACTCATCCCCAATCCTGTGTCCATCTGGAGTTTAACTCCAGTTTCTATCTCTGTCTCCTTCTCCTGCTGCTTGTCATTGAGATGTCTTTGCCATCCCTGCTCTGTTTCCCATGATCCTCCCTTGCCGGGGAGGATCTGACAAGCGGGATGGCAGTGCTCAGAAGAAACACATTTTAGATAGGGGCTGCAGAATTTTGGTGCTGGTCCCTCTACAGAGGGCCCAAAATATAATGATTCCAGTTTCATTTTGCCAATATCACAGTGGAGAGAGAGAGAGAGACAGGGAAGGTGTGGTGGTGACATTTCACAGGCATGGGAATTTAGATGTAAAACAAAGAATATTGATGTTTTATCAGAAATGTTTAATATTTAATAAGTCAATGTGCTACAGAGTATAATCCAGGGAAATGAAGTTCTGACTTCATTTCCAAGGGTTTCTCCTTTCTTTCTTTTCTTCTTATTAATTTTTTAAAAATAGGCTCTATTTTTTTTTTTTTTTCTGGAAGCGAAAGTCTGATTAACCCATAGCTGGCTTTTAAGTTATTTAATTCCGTGCCCCATTCTGAGTGGATTCTGTTGAGTCCAAATGAAAATGACAAGCAACAAAGTAGCCATCTCTAGCTACAGCTCAGAATTAAGCAACTTAAATCAATGGAGATCAATAGGATGTTAGAAGAACCAAGAAAAACGACCTGGTAGGAGGGCAGGTAGGTAGAGAATAAACCTTCAGGCCAGCGTCAGTCTGTGTGCCGCACAATCCTGGGCCTCTGGGCCGTTCCCGGGTTTGACAATCTGAGGCCAAATTCTTAGGAAGAGGCCATGTGATGCCATCTCTTAGCAGGCTGGCATAGGGGCAGAACTTAGCAGATTTTTATTTCCTTCAGTACTGGTTATAAGAACCCAGGGCCTTGCCAGGGCCAGCTGAGCACCCTACTTCTGTGCTCCGGCTCCCACCCAGCACTTAAAATATCACAGAAGTCACCAGATAGCCCGAATAACATTGCTCCTGCATTTCAGCGTAGACTGTAACTTAATTTAGCTCCCAGTCCTTAATGCCTCATAAATGTCTCTTACCTAATAAGTGTTTGTATACATAGCAGTGAGTTGCATTGATCTGAGTTTATCTTAAGTTACAAAGTAATACTAATTTCATCTTGTTCTGCGGTCTTCATCGTAAACGAATATTAGGAAATGCTGAGTTATCGTTAGGGGTAGGGGAGGTAGGAACTGGGCAAGGGCGGATTTGTTGGGGTTCAGGGTTATGACAAAAAGGTTTTGACTGTTGTCAAGACTGTTTCAGGGCAGCTGAAGAGCCATGCCAAGTACAACCTTTAACAAGCCAGCCTCCATGGCTCCAAGAAGTCTCTCTCCATCCCAGGCAACCTAAGGCATCCTGGTAGCGGGGAGCTGTGCAGCCCCACCTCTTTGTAGGAACCCATCTGGTTTTTATAAAGGTAATGTTTCTTAAAACAGAAATGTCCTTAGGTTCCTGGAATTGATGGAAATTATTTTTAGTGATTTTTTTTTTATGTAGTATATTATTTAAGTTTGGGCAAACACTGAATTAAGTATTAATTTCCTACGCATTTAGCTTTTTATCCAGCTGTAAAACTGAGCTAGATTTACAGATTTCTGTATAAATTTACTATAAAACACATTTAAGTTCAAATTAACAACATTTACCTTAATGTGTTATGTGAGCCAAGGTGCCGCTGGTGGATTTAATTGTAGAAGAAATGGTATTTTTTCTATTTGGTGTTTACCTATTAAGTCGATCCTTTAAAGTTTTGAGCCTGATAGGGTTATCATTTTAATAATTTTCGTTATTGTGGTTATTTTTTTCCATTTGTACCCGGGTTCATTTCAAATCACCGATCTGTCATTTTGATGGGCCTATCAGTTTAATGGTGCAACTCAGAACACAGTGTTGAGAAATTACAAAGTGTGCTTGAATGAAAAATTCCTCCCTGTTATTCTTCCTGTTTATTGAAAACAAATTGTCAAGTCCTCAGAAATAAAGATCAGAGTCTTGCCACTAATTTAAAATAGAGGTATTAGGGCTGGAGAGATGGTAGAGGAGTGTTTGCTATGGGAGCATGAGGATTGAAGTTCAAATCCCCACCATGTATGTAAGGAAGCTGGGCCTGGTACAGGTATCAGTAACTGCAGAGCTGGGCTGGGCAGAGACAGGAGGATCTGGGACCTGCTGGCTGCCACGCTAGTTCCAAGTTCCGTGAGAGAGCCTGTCTCAAGTGCGTAGGCAGAGAGTGATAGGTCAGAACACAGGCTGTCTTCCCCCGTCCTTTGTGTGCGTGTTTTAGTGTGTGCAACCTCCCACCCCAACGCACTTACACACGCCTACACAGTGGGGGCCATTAACACAAAGCTTCTCTGGAGTCTGTCTCACCCACGTTACTGATGTGTGCCACGTGTGAGTTCATGGCCTGGCCACTGTTTTTCTGCATTCTCCTGTCCACAAACCTGCTTCCCTCCTTCACGGTCCTTGGCACTCATTTGGCAATTGTAGATCACAAAGTAAGCCCACCTTTGCTTTCCTTCCCCTCATTAGAACTATTAAGCAGTGGTTCTCAGCCTTTCAAATCCTGAGACCCTTTCATATCGTTTCTTATGTTGTGGTGACCCCCCAATCATAAAATTACTTTGTTACTTCTTCATAACCGTAATGAATCAGAAGGAATCAGAATGTTGCATCTGAAATGCAACCCCCGGACTGAGAGCCGCTGCCCTAGGTGCTGTTTTCTTAAACTCTACTTTACTGAGGGTTTCTGAAGCCTCTACCTCCCTTCCAGCCACAACCAGAGGCAGAAGAGAAAGAAGTTAGAAGGGAAAGTGGACCTCTTCAGACTTAGTCCTGGCTGGCTAGGGGTCTCAGTTGTTTTGGGAGAATGCCATCAGGGTATCTAGCAGTCCAGCAACAGCAAATGGCAAACACAGCAAGACAAACAAGCAGCCTTCCTCCTCCTCGAAGCCCCTCTCTAGGTGCTTATATTTATACTCTCTCAGAGTCTTCAGAATTCCACTAACTCCACCTGGCAGAGACCACGCCCCTCTCTGAGCTGCTCGGGGCTGTTCTCAGCTGTGGGTAAACTAAGGCAGTCCTGTATTTCACACTTGGGATTAAAACCCAAACATTTACATAACATAACTGAATCGTTAAGGAAAGCAAGACTTCCACTACACACTGGTATTTAGGAACTCATTCATGCTGGGGGGTTCTATTGTTGTCTGTGGAGTGTATTCTTGCTTAATGACTGATGTTATAGGGCCCGTCGCACTGTGGGCAGTTCTAAGCAAGATGTGAGGAGCCAGCCAGTAAGCAGGGGCTTCTCTGTGGCCTCCGCTTCTGTTCCTGCCTCCAGGTTCCTGCCTTGGCTTCCCCTAAAGATGTACTGTACGCTGTAAGCCAAATAAGTCCTTTCCTCCCCAAGTTCCTTTTGGTCCCAGTCATTATCACACCACTAGAAGGCAAACTAAGATAACCTCAACCGACCCCACTATCTTTTCATGATGCTAAATCAAACAGTCAATTTATTAAATAATTGAATAATCTGAGTCTTATTCTCAGAATGGTAATTATCGCTGCCAAAGAGAGATTTTGGTCGCTGTGACATAAAGAATTCCAGGTGAGTATCACGAGAGACGTGATACGGTTATTCCACGGGTGGAGTTTTGGTTTGTGTGAAGCTTTAGAGTAGCACACAGGTATGGTATTTGGATGCACTGTGAGGCAGAGATGAAGGGAAGAGAGATGAGGGGCCCTCGGTGAGATGGCTTGTAAGGCTAAGAGTTGTACAGTCAAGCCTGATGGTCTGTATTCTATTCCTGGAACCTACAGGACTCCTGAAAGCTGTCCCCCGACCTCTATACATGTACACAAAGCACATGTGTGCATGTGAGTTTGCACACATATATAATACACACATGTAATGGGAAGCTTAAAAGAGGATGGAAGTGGGAGGAGCTTCCGCTGCAGCTTGGATGTGTCTGTGATCCTGACCAAGCTCGTCACTGATGTTCTGAAATACAGACATCTTCGTTGCCAAAACAGTGATCGCCTGCGGGTGCGTAGCTTGTATGTCTGACCGTGTGTGTGTTTGCATGTGTGTGCATGTGGAGCTCAGGGGTCCATGCTAAGGGTCTTCCTTGATCATTCCTGCCATCTGGTTTATGAGGCAAAAACACAACGCTCACTGATTGCTCTGGGGTAGCTACCTTGTTCCCCAGATTCTCGTTAACGTCCCAGGTGCTGGGGTCATAAGCAGCCACCCACCACCCAGTCATCATCTACAGGGGCACTGATGATCCAAACTCTGGTCCTCCTGTTTGAGTGGAAAACACTTTGACCCACTGAGCTGTCTCCCTGGCCCATGCCTACCCACCCCATTTTAAATGGAGATACTGTTGCAAATTTTTTAGTGCACCCACAACTCTTTGTCAGTCAGCACTTCAGAACCCTGCTGTTTCTTAAACTCACTAATATTCCTGTGGCACTGGTTTGTTTTCAAGACATGTTTTCTCTCTCTCTCTCTCTTTTTTTTTTTTTTCTCTCTCTGTGTGTTTGAAAGCATGCCTTTAGTGGCTGGCTTGGAATTTGCAAAAGAGGCAGGCTGGTCTTGAACTTCACTACAATTCTCTTGTCTCTTTCTCCCAAGTGCTGGAATTATAGAGATGAGCTGTCACGCCTGACCATGAATGCGTTTTAAAGGATTCTCTAATTTGGTGTGGAATTCAGGAATGTCAAAAACTCTGAAGGTTAGAGTCTCCTCAGAAACCATGGAAAAACTAGGGTTAGGAAGCTTTGCTTTCCTGAAAAAACAAGCTTAATAGGACCCGAGGCAAGGTACAGCAGTCCTCTTTGTCCATGGAAGGTGTATTTTAGATTCCCTCAGAGGACGCCTGAATCCTTGGCTGGACACTTTTCTTTACATATGTATCTTTGACTGAAGCTTAATTCATAACTAGGTAGAATAACAAATTAGCAATAACTAATAAAACAGAATAATCATTAACAGTGCACCATGATCTAAGTCATGTGGACAGCAGGTCTCTTAAAATACTGTATTGTGCTGCTGCTGCTGCTTATGATGCGATGGGGGGGTGCAATATTTATGTGATGAGGTGGACTGAGGCAGATGGCGTGAAGGTGGCAGCAGGGCATTAGGGTGCTCTGTAAGGGTTAGTCACGAACACAGGCAGTTCATGTACAAGTGTAGGCCTTGTAGGCGTGTGGGAGAGAGGGGAGAGAGGTGATTTACAATTGCATCATGGTGTCCGGAAGCACACAGTCAAACCTTGTGAATTCATTCTGGAAATTTTTACTTAAGATTTCCTGAGCAAAACACCAACAGCACAGGCTCTGAAAACAATAAATGGGACCTCATGAAACTGAAAAGCTTCTGTTAAGCAAAGGACACTGTCAACAGAACAAAATGACAGCTTGCAGATTGGGAAAGGATCTTCACCAATACTACATCAGACAGAGGGCAACTATCCAAAATATACAAAGGACTTAAGAAATTAAACACCAATAAATCAAATAACCCAATTAAAAATGGGGGCACAGAATTTACAACAGAGGAAACTCTAATGGCTGAGAAGTACTTAAAGAAACATTCACCATCATCAGTCATCAGAGAAACGCAAATCAAAACGACTCTGAGATTCCACCTTACAGCGTCAGAATGGTTAAAATAAAAAACTCAGGTGACAGCTGGTGCCAGTGAGGATGTAGAGAAAGAGGAACCCTCCTCCATTGCTGGTAGGAGTGCGAACTTGTACAACTACTTTGGGAAGCAATTTGGTGCTTTCTCAGAAAATTGGGACTAGTTCTACCTCAAGACCCATCTATACCACCCCTGAACATATATATATATATATATGTGTGTGTGTGTGTATATGTATATGAACATATATATATATATAACATATATATGTTATATATAACATATATATACATATATATACATATATATGTATATATATGTTATATATATACATATATATACATATATATGTATATATATGTATATATACATATATAACATATATGTATATATATACATATATATATGTTCATATACATATACACACACATATATATACATATATATATATATATATGTATGTATATATCCAAAAAGGTGTTGTAAAAGACGCTCTGCCACACTACAAGGACATTTATTCAACTATGTTCATAGCAGCTTTTGGGGGGATTGGTCCACTGCTATGTATTCTGATGCTAATTACTGGCCCCAAGATCTGGTTGCTGCCCAGATGAGCACATTCTCATGTATGCCTGTCCTTGTTGTGTGAACCTTGCCTAAGAAATTATTCCTGTTTGACCAATAAAAAGCCTATACCTGGACAGGACCAAAGGAGGATAGGCGTAATGAAGGTTTGCAGCCTTTGGGGACAGAAGAATCATGACAAGAGTGGAGAGGGACCAGCAGAGAAAGGAAGCAGAGAGCCATGATGGGTTAGCATGGATAGAAGCACATGGGTGGATGGTGTGGATGGAGGAAAACGGTCCAGATGAGAGAATGTTGTAGTTAATAAAAAATAGAAATGAGTGTTGGGCTATATAACGTTTATGATTATTAGCCCTAAAATTATCACAACAGTATTATCTAACCAGCTACCACAAATAATAAAACACTGACACCTGTTAGATTTCATAATTGCCTTATTTACCTTGGGCCAGGCAGATATTTCTACCTCTCAGCCCCATCCAATGTCATCTGCCTTAATCATCCTCATCTGAACTATCTTCTATCCAGAATCTCATAAACACTTGCTTGTATTCTTCATCTGGGCCTTTCCACACCATTATTGGAGTTCTTTCTCCTAGCCCACATGGTTTCTTCTCCAAGCTAACCCATCCTGACGTCCCCCCCTTCCTCCTCTCTTCCCATCTGTCTGTTTCCCGTGATTCTCTCTTGAACCTAAAAGCCTGGGAACCTTAACCTCACCTACTCCATTTCTGTCCTGCCCAGGTGTAGCCCATTTAATTAGCCAATCAGGTAGGTTTACAGAACAAGGACAGGTGCAGCCAGATCTTGAGGGACAGTAACATGCATCAGACCAACCTCTAACAAGAGAATAAGCAAGTATTTATGGAATTATGGATGGGAGGTGGCCCAGATAGAGATTATTAGAGCAGATGGCATGGGGTGGGGGTGTGGAAGGTAAAGGTGGCTTAGGAGGCGATATCTGCCATGCCCCATGTGATGTTTCAGGTGTCTGGGTTGTTTATTTGCTTGTGATAGTAGGTTAAATAATACCGCTGTAAAAATTATAGGGCTAATCATAAACATTATTAGACCAAACCTTTAAATTAACCACAACAAACAGCTTTATTCATAATACCCCCAAACTGGAAACAACCTAGATATCCCTCAACTGAAAAATGGATAAAAGAAAATGCAGTACATGTACACAATGGAATACCACTCAGCTATTAAAAACAAGGACATCATGCAATTTTCAAGTAAATGGATGGAACTAGAAAAGATCATCCTGAGTGATGTAATCCAGACCCAGAAAGACACACCTGATATGTACTCACTTATAAGCAGATATTAGCCATATAGTACAAGATAACCATTCTACAATCCACAGACCCAAAGAAGCTAGCAGCAAGGAGGGCCCTGAGGAGGCTGCCTGAATCTCTCTCAGAGAGAGAAAAAGAATAGACCAAGGAAGTTGATGAAGAGAGGGAACTGGGTGGGAGGCAGAGTGGGGAGGAAACAAGAGTGGGAATCAGATCAGGGGAGAGTGGGGGTGGGAGGTGAGAGGGCTGAAAAAGAGAAGGGAAACAGGACAGGAGTGTGTCTGTTTGACAAACTGGAGAATTGCCACAGAGTTGACTCCTGGGAGGATATGGGTGTGACTGTAACTGAGACTTTTAGTGGGCAGGGGGTTAGGGGGATCACGGAGACTGAAGTGACCACCTTCTGGCCAGGCAGGACTCCTAGTGGAGGGAGGGGAACAACAACCCACCCACGAAACCTTTGACCCCAAAATGACCCTTTCTACAAGAAGTGCAGGGATAAAAAGAAAACAGAGATTGAGGGGATACCCAACCAGTAACTGGCCTAACCTGAGCCCCAACCCACAGTCGACAGCCAACCCTTGACACTATTAATGATGCTCTGCTATGCTTGCAGGTAGGAGCCTAGCATAACTGTCCTCTGAGAGGCTCCACACAGCAGCAGATTGAAACAGATGCTGAGCATCAGCAGCCCAACATGGGGCAGAGCACAGGGAGTCTTGTAGAAAAGGGAAGGATAGAAGGACTTGGAGGGTCCAACAGAGACAAGTAACCAAAACCTGTGATGGATTACAGAGACTGAAGCACCAAGTAAAGAGCATGCATGGTCTGGACTTGGGCCCCCTACACATATGTAACCGATGGGCAGCTCAGTCTTCATGTGAGTCCCCCAGCAAGTGGAGCAGGGGCTGTCTTTGATATGGACTCTGTTGCCTGCTTTTGGATCACTTCCCCCTACCTGGCTGGTTGCCTGGCCTGTCCTCAGTGGGGGAGGATGGCTAATCCTGATATGACTTGATGTGTTGGGGACAGTTAATATGGGAGGAGGGGGGATCCTCTTTCCTGAGAAGAAGGGGAGGAGGGAAAGGGTGAGGAAGGTGGGAGGGAGGGACCAGAAGGAGAGGAAGGAGGGACATTTGGGATATAAAGTGAATAAATAATAATAATAATAATAATAATAATAATAATAATAATAATAATGATGATGATGATGATGATGATGATTTTGGGCTGTGGGTAACTGTGGAGTCTAAACCATGGCCAGTGAAACAGTGGATAAGCGGAGAAACTACTGAGGTTTGAAGGAACAAAATTTATGTATGTGCTGAGCATGAGCCCCCCAAATCCAAGTTGCACAGATTAAAGTTCTTACATACTTGCAATCATTAAGATTCTCCAGCTGTCCCACTTCTAGTGGATGTCATCATTTTCCCCACTTTTAATTGTGTTAAAAAGTTGTTGTATTGGCTAGGGATCAGCCAGCTGTAGACTGAGTCCTGCCTGATGCTTGCTTTATACATAAAGTTTTATTGGGACACAGCCATGCTCAATGGTTTATGTATTATCAATTTCTTCTTTCTCACTGTAAGGTTAGTTAAATAGGTGGGACAAAGACTGTGTGACCTACAAAATTTGAAAGATTTCCCACCTTGTTCTTCATAGGAAAATGTTGTTCCATCCTGCTACTTATCACTGGATTCTAGGACTAATAATCCAGTCTTTTCTAAACCCTAAACCCTCGATAAATGGTATTGATGACTCAAATTCTCTTGTTCAGGACTCACCAGCTCCCCATTTCCTATGTTAGTGGGCAGAACCTTACCCCTTCTATCCTGAGTTCCAAGGGATGGGTATCTTGAGACTGTGTGGAATGGTGTCATTGAAGAGTTAGTTAGGATTCTAGGTACATATTAAATCCAGCCCATGACTAGTATGTAGCACTGTGTGCAGGCTGTACCACTATCTCTTGTTTCTTTTTGAGGCAGGGTCTCTCAGTGGGCCTCACTGCTTGCTAATTAGGCAAGGCTGGCAGGCCAGAGAGAGCCACTGATAGTCCTGTCTCTGCCTCCCCAGAGCCGGGATTACAAGCACTTGCCATCCCTTATAGCTTTTCTATATTGGTTCTGATGATCCAAACTCAGGTCTATTCCATGCCCCCCCCGCCCCCCCAAATCAGATTTAAATGACCCTTTGAGTAAATGTCCAGTCCCGCAAATGCATTATGAGTTAAGATAAGGCAACTGCTAAATTCACAGTTTAAATGTATTTTTATCTATTTTCTATATTTTCATGTATTTAAATTTGCAGGCATGATTTGTTCTGTTCAGGTGAATTGAAAGAAGTAAGTAGGACAGTCAGGGAACTTGGAAGTCTTGTGAGCTTACTTTCCACTAATTTAGAAAAGCCAGAGGTTTCTCATTTAAAATGGAGACCTGTAGAGCTGAAACAGACCTCTGAGCCCAGCACCTCCAACCTTTTTGACCCATGGATCATTTTCATGGTAATTTATAATGTTGTCAGCTCTCTTAGGAATTTTTAAAATCAGCTCATCATTTTTGTATGATATATTATGAAGAGACAATTTTAAGCAAAAACTTTAATCTTAGATCAGTACATTATTAAGAATTGCATTATACATTTTAACATAACCACTAATGACAGTATATGAAAACACATTTTGCCTTTCTTCATTTGATGAATGATAAATACTTTAAAAATCTACATAAAAGAAATCACAAAAGGAAAAAGTATGGATTGACAAAAATTAAATTGAAAAATGACATTATTTTCATAGTGTAATTTTGGAATTGAAATGTGGATTAACATAAAAAGAGAAACATTGCTCTCACAGTTTGATATTTAAATTTCTTAGATTCTCATGTAAAAATTCACTTATTTATATAATCTTGGGGTTTGCAATTTAAATGATAACACCAGAAGTTTGGGTTTTCCTTTTTTCAAAGAAGTAATTTTGACTGAAGCCAAACCGGGTGTAATTGTGTGTGTGCCCTTGTGTGTTCGCATGTACATGAATGTGGATGTATATTTCTCTTCCACATTATTTCAAGTAGCAGATGAGTTCAGATGCTGTGCAGGATGGCTCAGTGCGTAAAAGTGCTTACCTCATAATCTGAGCGTGAGTCCCAGAACCCGGGATGGAAGGAGAGAACCAGCTCTGAAAAGTTGTCTTCTGACATCAACAGTTCTCGGTGCGCATGTATATACCTGCACTTACACACACACACACACACACACACACACACACACACACACACACACTAATAATAATAGTAATAATGATGATGATGATAATAATAACAAATGAAGACTTTGATCAACGAGTGTATTCCTCAAACTTACTAAAGCTGTTGGAACAATTATTACTATTTTAGTACATCCTGGTCATTATGTATTGTGTCACATGATAGCCAAAAGAGTTGAGGAGCGTATGGTGGTTAGGAAACCTTGGTCCGCTGAGGGGCTGGGATCAGAGGTCTCACACCTTATCTCCACTGACCTGCAAGCTCTATTCACACACACTGGGAGTCTCTTGGTTCCTTCCGTCGTGGAAGGGAAGAGCATTGCTTATTCTGCAAAGAAGTGGAAACTGATGATAACATTGATGAGTGCTCATTGTGGGCCTGAGGAAACTGAAGCCAAGAGAAAAACAATGAAACTACCAAGTTCATACAGTAGTGCTGAGACACAGCACCCCTGACTCTAGGGCGGCACTCGTGGGTTTGACTATACCATGTAGCATTTTGTTTGCAATTGGTGGGCTCACCGATGAGTTCACTCCACAGTACGTAGGATGTTCTAAAGCTGCTGGCCAGCAGATGGAAGCTCATCTCATTATTCTTTAGACATCTTTTTTTTTTTTTTTTGAGGATGCCAATTCATAATGTGTCTTCCTTTACAATATGCTAATTTTCTAGTTATAACTATTTGTGTCTAAGTCCCGTACAACAATTACACATTTTGTGTTAATCACTTTATCTTGAGCAGAATTGAAGCCATGAACCATTGGTTGGAAGCTAGACATCAACTAAATGAGCTTACAAAAGGATGAAAGAATTCAGAAGATACCCCGATATGGCTGGTATGGTATGATGCACAGAGATCAGCCCCAAAAGAGTATAAACAATTCCTACAAATTTAGGTTGAAGATTGAATAGAGTTTGCTCCAGTATCATGATCTCGGGTAGTCCAACAGAGTTTGAGATCTGTCTATTTCCCAAGCTGGTTGAGTCTTGCTAGTTTCCCTGATGATTGGCATTTCTTCAGTTGATTGATTGTTGACTGTTTGCTCAGTATATGTTCATTGATCTGCATTCATTCCTCTTCGTTGTTAAATTTGTCAGGTTGTGTTATCATCCAATTCAAGACTATGATGTCATTTAGGGGGTGATAGAGACTATATTTTAAATCAATCCATTGCTTCCAGTAGAGTGGAAGGCCTCATATCGGTAAGGCAGAATGCTTAGTTATGAATAATACACAGTGAAGAGGAAATCAGAATAGGAGAAGATGTCAAAGACCAGAAAGTCAGAAATTTCTGCTGGTCAGATTATGTGTCTTGATGTAATAGAAATGTTCCTTAGGTGTCCGTGTTGACAGTTCTCGACCCCAGTTTTAGAATTGTACGGAGAACAGCAACTTGATCAACGGTCAACCTTCCTCTCCAGCATTTCTCTCTCCCAGTTTCCACAGTCTCTGCGCTCTCTGTGGGGACACAGGGCAGCTGTGCACTGTTCTGAAGAAAGGCCTGTGAGTAAGATCTTGGGAGATATGCTGGCTGCTCATCATCCATGAAACTGGGCTTCTGAGTACTAGTGTTTTCAGCATCCAAGCTTGCAGGTCACCAACTACTCCCCCCCCCCCCCCCCGCCCCATGCCTCCTCACTACCATTTAACTCTCTGTGGTCAACTGTTCCTATGATGGTTATCTGGGAAATTCACTTCTGACATAGGCTTATGTGCTGCCTTGGAAGAAACCCATTCATTGGGAGACTTTTGTCTAAAGTCCAAAGAAACAAAGGCTCTTGTGCACATGAACCAAGGCTTTGTTTTCTCTCTTTCTCTCTTTTTTTAAATCACATTTCTAGGAAGCTGGCCTGGGTGGAAGCTGATAGTGCCTATCTTCAGAATTTCTTTAGGACTTGCTAATAGCATGGTGTTTTGTTATTTTTGTTTTTGTTTTTATCTTTCTTTCTTCCTTTCTTTCTTCCTTTTTCTCTTTCTTTCTCTCTCTTTCTTTCTTTCTTTCTTTCTTTCTTTCTTTCTTTCTTTCTTTCT
>NW_026596034.1:24117533-24177628 GCF_907164565.1 Psammomys obesus
TCTTTCTTTCTTTCTTTCTTTCTTTCTTTCTTTCTTTCTTTCTTTCTTTCTTTCTTTTGCAGAAAACCAAGTTATTAAGGGAACATGAAATGGCATCCTTAAAAATATTATGTATTTTTAAGTTTACACCCTTTAGCTATTATTAGGAGCTAGGAAGTTCTAAGTGGAACACCAGTTTACAGGATGAAAATTATTTATGAAAACTATGGGTGACATCCATGAATAACCCGACATCACAACTGAACCTACTACCCCCAAACAAATCATACTTTTGGATGCTATTTCTTATTCTTTGATCTCTCCTGCCCAACCCCCACTCCTACCCAAACCATGCAGTGAGGGGGGTGGGGAGAGGGAAGAGAACAGGCTTCCTTTACTATCACAGTGGAATCCCCACACACAGATGTTCACATGGCTATGTTGGAAAATTGTCGATTTTTAATACCTAAACTACTGAGTACAAACATAACATTTAAATAAAAATAATGCGGAGTTATTTATCTCTACCACATCTTCTCTACCCCATAGAGGATGGAGCTGTCTCTTTAATGATGCAAAGGAGTTGTAAATTTCCAGCTGAGGATGGGCAATAACAAAGAGAGTGGAGGCTCTAATGTCCGTGGAGTGGCTTAGGAGGGCACCTTATTAGTTCTAACAGACTGGTTAGCACAGGGTCACCTCTCTGCCTCCATCTCCCCCAGCAGGACCACTCATGTCTGGACTTTATTTGAGAAGAAAGAAATGAGGGGGAGGGGAAGGAATATATTTTAGGGTCCTCTTATCTTCCTAGCATTTACAGCTATTTATTTTTTGTTCACTTCTCCTCCGATGTGCTATTCTTGTTCTGAGTCCAGCCCCGTCCTTCCCTTCCCCATAACTGCTCATTCTTCTCCCCTGGTAGTTCATCTGTCTTTACACTGTGCTGTTAAAACAGAAATCCTAGCCATGGTTTACCCCTCATTATTTGTTTCATTTGTAGAAGTCGCCCCGAATAACTGTTTATAAATATATAGCTAAATGAATATTTGTTCTAATGAAACACACACACACACACACACACACAGAGAGAGAGAGAGAGAGAGAGAGAGACTGGGAATAGAATCCAGCATAGTATTTCAGCTTCCAATTAAAACAACCAGCCAAAGGAAATAAGATGGAATATAGATACACACGCCTACACCTTTTACTGTCTTCAAAAATTAAGATCAATTCCATTTTAGAATGTTATAAATCCATAGGATAGTGTAAATCAATCACACCGAGACCTACGCTTCTCAGATTTTCACAGAAGAAAAAGGTTAGCTAACTATCCTCTTTTTACACAAGCATTTCTGGGCTGTCTTTGATTTTTTTTTTTTTCCATCATAGCTTTGCATCTCACCTCTCCTCCTCCCCAGCCCCCCAGCCCCCAGCTCCCATTCTCCGTCCAAAAATGAATGCAAAGAAATACTATTAGGCTGTCTGGTTATGTATTTTTTATGAGGCCATACAAGACGCTGTCTGACCCCTTGCCGCTCATGTTATAAGCACACTGAAGATGCTTTTCATTTGGGCTTTGCTTTTCAGCCTGGGTGACCTCTATTAAATAAAAAAGGGAGGAAGGTGGGGGCTGTGAAGGGAAGCCTAATATGTGACCCCAGGGACTGGTCGCTTCAAGGATTACATTTAATTCATATGATAATATTGAAATATAACGTTCCTGGGTCTAATGCTGTGGCTATTTTCTCTTTTTATTTCAGAGGCTTGGTGATGAGTCTTGTCATAGATCTTTTTCATCAGTTTGGAGCAGAGCTGTAGCCCAAATACTGGGGTCAGAGCCTTAAAATTACCTTCTTCCCTCTTCAAATTCAGGCCAGGAACATTGAAAAGAAAAAAAAAAATCTCCTTGCTGTGAGAGACACAGAGAGCTTAATTTCTTTCTCATGCGTGTCTACCAAGAGTTCTGTTTTAGATAAAGAGACAATTCATATTTTAGCATTTTTGTCACCCACACCCATCCACTCACACCCAAATTCCTTATTACTGTAAAAGGTAACATCTTTTTAACATACATACATCTTCCCTAACTTCCTTGTTTCCCTCCTCCTTCCTTCACCATGTCTGTTGCAGATACATAGTGCTAATCTCATGTATGTGACAAGTGTGGTTATTTAGATAATGACCTGCCTTTGGGTCCTTGTGTCTGGTACATGGTACATATATATGTGTGCATGCATGCCTCTGTGTGTGTGTGTGTGTGTGTGTGTGTGTGTGTGTGTACTGTAATCCCTATATTGACATTACTCTAAAATTATCCTGTTTTTATAATACTCACATTAGTTGGTGAATGGCCATTTGCCTAAGTTGCACAGGACTTGCACACTCACCAAAAAAGCATTTGCCTCCTGCTTCAGCTTAACATTGTTAATAGCATTTAAGTTTATGATTAATGCGGCAAACCAATTTGCAAAAACAACCTCTCCCCCACCCCCACCCCCCGCCGCCAGGTTTTGAAATCACAGTCCTGTTAAAGGTTCCTCTGACATCTGATACTTTTTTTTTTTTTTTCCTGGATGAAATAAATTGGTTGAGAGATAGAACTCAACTCCCCTCTGTTCACTGTGTTTTGAAAATGTTTTTCTTCCTTTCACTTTTATAGAGCAGTACTTAATTTCCTGGAATCAGCTGCTGCTCCTCAGTGCTGTGTGTCGCTGTTTTCCAAGGCAGGTTCCTTGGAGGCATCACCAGAGCTAATAAAGTCAATTAGGGTAATGCTATACAGTCGGCCACTAGAAAATCAGATGTGTCTGCATTGGTCCTTCTGTGTTTTCAGCTCATACCAGTCTTGCTCTTCGTAAAGAATATATATAGAGAGGGCTTTTATTATTAGTTTGTAGATATATATTAAACGCAACCTCTCTCTCTCTCTGTCTCTCCCCCATTCCTCTCATTTCTTTTTAGTTATTGCAAGACAGAGAGAGAGAGAAAAAAAAAAAACTCAGAAGAATCTTCAGACGTGTTCACACGTTTTCATTACCAGAAAAGTACTGCTGAAAACTGATCAAAGCTGGGAAATTCATGGCGGCAGCCGAAACCCTCATCTCCAGCCCGTCTGTTACTATTACCCAGGTATTACCACAAATGTGATTCAGCAAATAAAGCCCCTGGCTGCCTGGCTCCCTCTGCAATCAGCAAGCCAAGTGGGTCTGCCATAAGGTTTCCTGAAGGGACCCCTAATTGTCTTGCATGTGCTCCATTCACAATCCGAATATTCCTGGCTTCTGGGAGACTGGCGGAAAATGTATAGATGTCTTCATGTATACATGGAGTCCCTGTTTTTTTTTTTTTTTTCCCCCTCTTTCTGTTGTCAGTCACTGTGTGTGAGGGATGTTTTAAAGCACAGAGCCCAGGTTCTCCTTTGTAAGGCATTAGCTATGACCCTCCTCCTCTCTTCCCGCCCCCAGTAGCCCTGGACTTCAAGATGCCTCCTTGACTGGAGCTAAACATGGAGTTGTCTTTTTTTATTTTTTTTTTAAACCCAGTCACAACACAGAGAGAGGAGGAAGAGAGAGAGAGAGAGAGAGAGAGAGAGAGAGAGAGACCCTGAAGGATGGGTCTCAAAAATTCTAAAAGAGCCACAGGGAACTCCTTTTGAGAGCTACAGAAAGCAGGCTAGCTGAGGTAAGGTAGATGTGAAAGTCTTTCTTTTCTTTTTTCTTTTCTTCCCTCTCTCTGTCTCTTGCTGGTCTGTCTCCCTCTCTGCCTTCTCCCTCCCTCTTCCTACCCGCCCCCCCTCCCCTTTCCCCGCGCGTTCCTGTGTTCTCCCCTCAGTAGCTGTCTCTCTTTGGATCTGGGAGGGTGGCTGGGGTTGGGGGGGTGGGGGTGGGGGCCGAGCCACCTAACTTCTTCCCCGCTTAAGCAATCTGAGAACGGAACTCATGTGAATATGCAAATGGGACTCCTGGCCGCGTTGCCGACACGTGTTCTGTGTTGTAGCTCTCCCCCCACCTCCCTGTCTCAGCGTCAGATCTTCAACAGATTGCTGTTGTTTCCTCTGATCGGCAGCCCAGCGTGTTGGAAAGAGAGATGGGGTGGGGTGGGGTGGGGTGTGTGTGGGGGGAGGTGGAGATCGGAGGGAGTGTGTTGTGGGGCTGGGAGGGAGGAAATCATGACAAGATTGCTGTGACTTTTTTATATTAATGTGTGGCTTCCCCCCCCCCCAGCTCATTTGCATGTCAAAGTGGCGGAGGTGTGAGGGCACAGATTAGTATGGAGATGACATAATGATGTAATGAATTAAATGTGATCACTTCTCCCAAGCTGGGGGTGAGGTGGGGGGGGCAGCGAGGTGGAGGTGGGGGCTGGGGGGGGGGAGAGCTCGTGTCAGACAGCCGGGGTGAGCCAGCAAGAGGGGAGACCGCTTCTGATCTCCACCGCGGTTGATTGATGTCAGCGGCTCTCGGAATGCATCTTTTTATTGTGGTGATGATGATGGTGATGGTGCTGATTGAGATGATTACACTTATCCTTAGTGTGAAATTTGAATTTTAAGTGGTCAGTGCCGGAGCGCCCTCCGCCCCTTCACCCCCTCCCCCTCCCCGCGCACGTGATTATTGGTCCATCAGCGCAAACCCTTCACTGTCAGAGTCTAACACCGCTCCGGCGTCCGTTTTTATTTAAAAAGGACGGTGCAACCTCCAGGAAAGAGAAGATGACTAATTTGTGATATTGCAGAGAAGGCTGGAGTACAGGGCCTTTTTCATGAGGCTTCACTTCTGGTTTTGAGTATAGAAAAAAAAAAAAAAAGAAGAAGAAGAAGAAGAAGAAGGGGAAAGGAGATTAAAAACATTTTTATTATTGAGAAGAGAGAGACACAGAGAGAGAGAAAGAGAGAGAATCTTTCAGTATATCGGTAGGGTGGTAAAGGTTCTTACCATCGACAATAAAGAAAGCGCAATTTCATCTCTGGCATTCAGCCTTATCTCCCCTTAATAACAAAACCAAACGAGGCTGATTGCGAACAAAGCGAATCGCCAGGCGGCTAGGTTGCAGGTCTGAAAAGCAGCAAAAATGGGACATTTCCCCCTCCTCCTTTCGCCTGTTTTAGATGCAATACCTGAAAACGTTCCTACAGTAGTTGCAAAGTGGGGAAAGGAGAGAGGCCTTTTCCCCTCTCCCTTTAAAAAAAAAAACTGTGCATAATTAAAAAGAAAGAATAAAAAAGAATACAAATGCAAACTCCAAAGATTTTCAGAGCTGGAGCTTTATTTTGGTCAAATTCATCCCGTGTGCCAGTAAGTTTTCTTTGGCTCCTTCTGGTGTCCTGCTCCTTGGACTTCCTAAGGTATAGAAAATCAGTATAGCAACTTGGAACTAATTGTCACGTTGCAGTAGCCCCAATGGTACAAACAAGCACTTAGGAATGAATTCACAGACGTCACTAACATTAATTTATTGAAAAAGAAAATCCAAAGTAACTCCATTAGTTTTTTTTCCCCTCCCTTGTTATTGTTAAGGGCTTTAAATGGATTTCCTAATTGGATAATTTTATTCACAAAGAATAATACACAGATGGAAAAGAAGCCCGGACTCTGGGGGTGGGGGGTGGGGAGTGGAGGGCGGAGTTGGCCGTGCGAGGCAGCCGGGTCAAGTTCATGGAGACCTTCTCAGATGTTATGCTAAGGAGGGCAGAGGGTGCGGGGAACAACATGGATGTGAGAGCCACCTGACCCTGGGGCCTGCGGGAGGCAGATGGGAGCCTCAAACATGTTCAGACAACACAGCAGATGATGACTCCTTTCTGTCATGTTTCAAGTAAAGCCCGGCGTTACTGGTCCTCGCTGATCATAGCTGCTTCCGATTCACCCCAGCCACGGTTTTCTTCAGATGCAGGCGTTCCGGGGTTTCTCTTCTCTCAGGCGCTGTCATCAGACCCGTGTTTCCTGTCCCCCAAGTCCATGTTTTTGTTGGTGAGCTGGGCTTCTGACGTCTCTCTTCTCTTAACCCAGTTACGAGGACCATAAACTGCATCCCCGTGGATGCCACACACTGAACCATTAACAGCGAAGCGCATCAAGTCCCATTCTTACACTAACCTTCGCCTGCTAAAACCACGCAGCGCTGCAGGGCGGTGGGAGGGAACTTCTGGGGTCCTGGCCCTTACGGCATCGTCAACACCTGTATCCTGATTCTCCTTTCACTCCCCAGGTGGCCCGTGGCCTCCGCAGCAACCTGCTTTCTCCCTGCCTTAGTCTTCTAGGCCAATAAAGAAGAAAGGCAGCCATGAGGATTGTTACTATTGATCTGCCCAAGGGGATCATTAGGCGTCCGTATCAATCTACAAATCAGTAGGCCTGTGTTACTAGCTTGGGCAGTCATTGCCAATTTGTTCCTATTAGATGGTCAAGCCTGGAGGTGTGTGATGAGCAGATCGGTATCTCCGCGCTGGGTTTACAGGCTTGCTGCCAGGCGCCAGAGTTCACTGGAGTTTTATTTTGGGGAGTGGGGGTGATGGAGGGTGTGGGGGAGACACGGGGGTCTTTGTGGGTTTCCTTTCTCTGCTTGAAAGCTTGCATGCACTTGGATTTAGGCTACCAAGGCGGCCCCGCCCTGTTTTCTCTGTGTCATCACTATTGGGAACTGGCCCCCGGTATTTTCCCAGGAAAGCTGCCCATAGGAACCTCTTCTCTTGGGCTGGCTGTTTGGTACCCTGTGTGCACTCCCTCTTTCCCCCCCTCCTCTTCCTTTGCTACCCACAGTATATTTACTGTTGGGCAAGTGACATTTTTCCCTGATATTTTCTCTGTAGTTCAATTAGATAAGGTAAAAGTTAAAGCTACAGGTAATTTTGTTTGGGCAAATCATATTTACCCTGTCTCTTTGAACTAAAATCTAGAAGGAAATGTGTTCTGGATGCATTCTTTATTACTGTTATGTTTTTAAATCTTTAAAGATCATCTTTGTCTCTGGTCTTAGGCTCTGAAAGAGAAAAAAAGAAAAAAACTAGAGTAAAAGCCCCATTCTGTTTCATGCAAGTAGATCGTGAAAAATAAAAATTACGTTTCTACGGAGGAAGGGGAAGGAAAAAAAGGATAATGAATAAATAAGCACAATTTATGCCGTTACTGCTGCCAGCGTGACATTTCCTCTTCATTATTTTGTGAAAACCTCAATTTTAAACCTGGCTTTACTCATTCCTGACGTGAGCATTATTCAGTATAAATATCTGTCCATTGCCAGGCCTCGATGAAGCTCCCAGTGACATTTCTGCTTTATAGCTTGCAACTGGGGGCTGGGGGAGAGAGGCAGGGTGGAGTGTCGGGGAGGCAGGGAAAGTGGGCTGATACAGGGGGGAGGGATCAGGCTGCATCTACTTCCTGGGAGCTGGTTTTTAATCCTGCAGTGATGTTTCTTCCTGGTGAATAATAATCTCTCTTTCCAATTGAGGCTGAGCGGGGCTGGATCACAGAACCCAGCCTAACCTGAATACTTAACATATGTATCTACTCTTGAATTGCCTTATTACTCAAGAGGCGAGAGAGTTCTGTTTTGTTGTTGTTGTTTTTTTAAACAATCTTTCAAATTTTGATTGTTGTAAATGAGACAAAACTGTTTATCAGTAAAGGCCAGTTTCCAAGAACTCTGGACCCGCTTTTAGGCCTTCAGTGTCTTTCAGTTCACTCTGTCAAAACAGAGAAGTGTTGTCTGCAGCCTCAGAAGATCTTGAGCTTAATGTTAGCTAGGGTTGGCGTTTCCTCCCTTGTGTACTTTTGTTATTGTTTTCCTCTTCTTCCTCCCCCTCTTCCTCCTGGCTCTCCTCCAGTGTACCCCCCTATAGCCGACCCCTCCTTCAGAGGCGCACTCATCTGAAGATCCCTGCTCTCTGGTGTTACTGCTGAGTAGCCCACAGACCTTCTCAGAACTAAGCCCATCTGTACAGGGTTGATGGTTTTGGAAGTGAGATCACGCTAATTCATCACAAAGAGGACATCCAGCCCACTTTCATCTTTGCAGAGCATGTGTAGAAATCAATTGGGAGTGGACTCAGATGAATGTTGTGAGAATTTGTCTTGCAAATATTTATAAGCTTCTTTTCCTTTGGAGTAGAGTCTATTCTAGGGCAGTCGCCATGCCATGGAGAAGAGTTGACTTTGAGGAAGATGCTGCTCAGGCTGTTGCTTGTGTTCTTAGGAGAACTGGGGCTTCAAATTGGTCTTGCCGGTGACATGCTGTCAAAGCCAGATGGATCTTTGAATAAACTGGTTATTTAAAAATCCCAAGATCCTCCTTGCCCCTCATCCCCACCCCTGTCTGAATCAATGTGAACTTCACAGTGAAGGAACCCGACGGCCCAGGTGTTCGCTCTGACAGTCTCGTGCTAGGCTGAAGGACAGAAAGTAGACCCCTTTGCATGTCTTTGTAGCAGCAAAGGGAAACCCGTTATTTTCTCATCATGTAACATCTTATTACTTAGGGATGCTGGCAGTATGTTGCAACTTCACAGAAAGTTTTGCTCAGGAATGGACTGGCTCCCAATCTAAGACATTTAAATAGTTGGTGATTGATCTACCTAGAGCACTGGGGACATTGCTTTGCTCTCTTTCATTGTGTCAGAAAGCATTCTGATTTCTCAAGGTCCTGTTTCTCTACCCATGCAGCTTTCTAGTTTCATTTGGTTTATTTAGTGTGTCGTCAGGGGTAGGTACTGTTCCTCCATGGAAGAGATAATACATTCTCAGCATGCTATCGTAAGTCTCCCCCCCACCTCTCACTCTCTCTCTCTCTCACACACACCTGAAACCTTTTCTAGATTAATGGTCAGTGTCTCACACACATGCACATTTGTGTTGTGATAGTGGAGAGACGCTGAGAATTACTGACAAGATCCAGAATAATTCCTAATGCTGTCGGGGGCTTCATTTTCTCCTCGGCATGATGGATGAGGCTGGAGAAGGGCTTTCTGAGATCATTATGTGTATCGTTCTGTTAAGTGTTATTAAAGTCTGTCTGTCTTAGGCAGCGTAAACAATACTCTCTGCCTTCTTGTTTCTTGGTTTTCAGAATGGTAACTCCATATCCCCTTCCTTAGCCCCCTTTCTCCTTCCTGAGATTATCTGACTATTAGTTTCTGCCATAAAATTATTGAGAACTGTGTTTTTCTTTCCACTTAAAATTGGATAGTATTAACCCATAAAAGGGCCCTGGCTTATTTTTAAACCAGTAAATATTTTAGAATTTCATTTTATTAAAAAAGCCATATGTGGTGAGTAGCAGACTTTGGAGCGCAGGGCTAGGACTATAACTTCAAAGGGATGTATGTAATAGCTCCCTTTTTTTTTTTTTTTTTTTTGTGTGTGTGTGTGCTCACCATTATTTTCTATATGGTTGATACATTACCTGGAGTTGATGGCGCAAGACACGGGATGAGGCTGCATGTGGTGAAAACTGCCTTGGAATCTCTTCTAAGAGGCAGATGGATTCGGAGGGGACCCTGTGAGATCATGGAAATGAGAAGGAAAACCCCAGTCAGGGAACGCTGGCTTTTTTGAAAAAAGGTTGTGCCTGAGGAGGGTGGATTCCTCTCAGTCCAGGGAGCAGTTGTTTTGATGGGTTGAGGGTGGGAAGGGATCTGGAGTGAAAGCAGCAGGAAAGCTGTGTAGAACCCAGCAGCCAAGGAGAAATGACAGATGGCTCACGTTAAAACTGAAGCAATTTCACTGGAACAAAAGAATGAACTTTGAAGGTTCGGAACTTTCTCTAAGTCACAGATTGTTCCGAACACGAGGCGATCTGCTCTCCAGGCCGCTGTCATTCTCTGGCTGGAGCTCCCCCTCCTCTTGCCTTTTGTTGTTGTTACTGGTTTTGAACAGTTTGCTGGAGTCTCTTTAGGCCCCTGGAGGCTCAGCCAAAGAAAGCGAAACCCAAAAGAAGTAGACACTCATCTTCCCTTTTAAAACACCATTTCCTCTTTTCAGGGGGGAAAGCGGGGAGTCACTTCGGTCTAGAAAGACTGAGTTTTAGACTTTTAATAGAATCGCCTAAGTTTGATGCACAGCTGGGGCAAGCCCAGCCATCCACAGCACAGTTAGTTTCTGAACATTTAATTTTATATTTGAATAATTCTCCAGATCAGGTTATAATCATGAATGTCATATAAAAGTTTTTTTTTTTTTAAAAAGAAATCACATTATTTCACAGATGTGCAAATACTTCTGAGAAAAAAATTACATTGATCAGTTTTTAATACCCCCCTGTCTCACCCTTCAGTCAAAGGGAAAAATACCCCCCCATCTTTGTCTTCAGAAAGGTGTTAGATTGTAAACATCTGAAGGAAATGAAAGGGGGTTGGCCAGTCCACCCCAAACTCTTTCCAGGTTTTCAATCCTTTCAGCAGCAGCCTTCAGTTTGCAGAAAAGAGGGAGGGTCTGTGGAATATAAAAAGAGACAGGAGATGTCTCTGTTTGTTATTAAAATTTAAAGCGCAAGACAGTATTGTAAGTGGCTAATTTTGAGTCCACTCATTTCAGGGGCTTAGGAACAAGAGCGAAAGATTCTAGGCGACCTGTACAAGGTGGTGACCTGGAGCTGGGGAAGGCTAGTGCCACAGAGGAAGATTTAGTTGTGCAGAGAACAATAAGTGAGAGGTCACAGCCGGTCCCTTTCCACTGTCTGAAACAATGGCACGTGGGTCTTTCATTTAAAACTGTTCAGACAAGCACTCATTTTTATTTAGAAGGAGGCATGATTCTTCTTTGCTTTGGAACCGGAGTCTGTTTGTTCTCGTCCAGAATAAAGCACTTTCTGTGTTTTTCCAGCATGAAACATTTTTGGAAGGGACAGCTGAGGGCGGAAACTATCGTGGCCATTTCAGGAAGAGTCCGTTAGTTACCTGTGGTGGCAAACTCACCACTGTCATTCAGGGCTCCTGAGTCTGAAACAACACAAGCGAATTAAAAGCCTGGACTGCATGCTTTCCCCACGTTTCTTTCGTTAACGGCTCTCACCAAGTATATGGCGTGGCCTTTGCCCTCATATAATATTTGGATATTTGATATATTGTCATAAAGATATAATGAAGGTGAGAAAATTGCATTAGCATTTGGCCACGGGTAATGATTTGTGTAAGCTATGCTATGGTTATTCAGGCATTCTTTGCCAAACCAAATTAAATTTTATTTTTATCTGGTCCCAAACAGTGAGCTAATATTTAAAAAAAAAAGAAAAAATATATAATCAACTAAGGTCTTGTATTCAGATCAGTGTGTGGGGGGGATCACAAGCACCCTTTGTCTTGCCAAAAATCATGCATGTCAGATGGGAAAAAAAAAACACAACAAACAACCTAATCTAAAAATGCTGGGTTTCTTTTCAGTGTGCAGGCGGTTCCAAACTATGAGGGCTCTTATCACAGTGTATGGAAAGTCCTCGGCACAAAAACCGTGTAACGAAAGCTGTTACTCTGAGTGCAGTTCGTGTATTGGAACGGCTGTGACAGCGCGATACAGTTAAACACTTGTTCAATTATAAGAAAAAGAAAGTCAGAAGGGGACTTGATTTAGATAAGAATTTTAAAGGATCCTTGAAATCTCTGAGCGAGCCTTTCTTCTGGTCCCCAGTCACAAACTGGAGACTTCCCTTGGGCTGTCTGCCCACTTCTCCATCCTCACCCTTGTGCAGTCCACTAGGAGCGACCTTGGAAGTTACAGCTGCCCTTCATTGGAGCAACCGTCCTTCTAAATCCTACTCATTTTTAACAAACAGCTAAGGAGCTGGGTTACAGTGATTTGCAAATTGTTTTGAGTGTTTGCTCTTTTATGACCTTGTAGGAAATGGAGACATCCTCTGCTGGCTAGCCACCTTTGTCCCCTACACTTATTTCTCGGTTTGCTTCCACGTGATTTCACTTTTACATCAGATTTGTGTGTGTGTGTGTGTGTGTATGTGTGCGTGTGAATATATAAAAGGCTCTCACTGATATTGGTACTCAATATTTAGTTCTGGGACTCTACACACACGCCGTTGTTTTTTGTTGTCATTCAGCGAGTAATCTATTGATATAAGTGTATTTTATAGGTGTGTGTGTATTATCCTGTCACATGCTTGTTTGAAATACAGATAGATATATGTGTACATATACATACATGTGGCTTCTGTGCCATTGTGTTTGTTTGACACATAAATTTATTCTTGGAGACTCTGACTACATAAGGAACATGCTCCCGTGCGTAAAATTTCTTTTGTTTAGGCTTACTTTTTATTCTCTGAGCCTAGTGGTCTGTATGCTTTGCTAGGCAGGTAGCTAGCACTCATTTTTTCATGCTGCCTCTTTCCAGACTGACACCTTAATAGTGTTTGTATGATGGTCTCAGAAAATCAGCATTGTACTATCATTTTGAAATTGCCTTCCTTGGAGGGTGAAAAAAAAAAAAAGCCACCAACCCAAACCCAAACAAATCCCCAAGCTGCAAAACCTCACTCAGCCTTTAAGCAAACAAAAAACATGCAATATTCTTTAATCTGGAAGGCCATGGCTTGCTTAACCTTGACTAAAAATAATAATCTCTGGCATTAGAGAGAGAGTCCCAAATCTTCAGTGTTTATGACGAAGACCCCTGGTAGACAGCAGGAGAACAGTCTCCTCTTGTCTGTCTCAACTTCACAATCTCCGCTGGCCTTGTGTATTTAAATCTCTGAAAATGAACGGAAGGAAGAAGGCCCTGAACTCTTCCAAGGAGTTTGTCCGGTCCCTTGGCATCCAAGAAACTTTACAGAAAGGTCTCTGCATTCTGCTTGGGCAGCAAAGGGGGTAGCGGAAATGGTGAAAGCTATCTTTTTTTTTTTTTCTTCTTCTTCATTCTATAGATGTTGGTGTGGGCCATTTAAAACAGGATCCTGGAATTTCCAGACCCTGTCTCTATCTTCTAAGTCATTTCTGTACCTGGAATAAAATGTTGCCGTAGAAATTATTGACATAATGGTCCCCATGAGGACTCATAGCCATCAAAGTGAAATCTCACAATAAATCCAGAGGCCACCTGGAGAACCACCGTTAAAGAGCTTTTTAGAGGAGGGGAAAAAACTTTAAAAGCTTAATTCTTCTTAAACACAACTTCACGGATCGTGTCTCTGTTGCACTTTCCGAGAGTTAGTTCTTTACTTTTAGCTTTGTTAAATAATCCTTTCAAGCCTTTTTTTTTTTTTTTTGATAGCAAAAATGCTGCATTCTGTATAGATGACATCACTGCCCCCCTCCAGCCACAGTGAAAACCAAGAGTTACCCAGCAATGAACCTCAGTAGGGATTTCTGAGTGTCTCAGGGAATAAAAGCCTTAAAACGTGAGGTGGGTCTTACTCTCCTACTGTACAGTACCAGGGACATTATTGATCAGCTTTGGGGGCGCCTCCACCCCAAAGCTAATTAGTCTTCGTGGAGTAGGATAACTGATGCCGTTTTACCGTTAGCACTCAGGCCGCACCCGTCATCCTCAAGATGCTTTGAAAACATTAACTAATTAATCATTAGCTAATTTAGCAACTGGCAATGAAAGTTGAGACACCGAGGGAGGTTGGATTCCGCCAGTATTTTGTGCACACACACCCCTCCCATGGAGCCAGAGACGGATTACTCTGTCTGGAGAGGGGGTGGGGTTATGTTGAAGGTTGTCAGGTGTGGGCAATTTACAGGGTTGCGGCCCAGGTGATCCCTGCAAGGAGCAGAGAGAAAACCCCCAAGGCTCCTGGACAGTCTCAAAAGGTCATGGCTGGGTTTTTTTTTTTTTTTAAATGCTAATGAAGAAAATAAATAAATAAATAAAAAAGAAATATAAAGGCCAACTCAGGAGAGCCGACTCTAGCAAATGTCTAGAGTGTTGTGAAGAAACTGGAATTTAAAAGTGTGGTTTAGAATGTCCAAGGTGGAACAAGGAAGCAAAGGGTGTTTTTAGGGTTGTGACAAGGTAGGCTCTGTGCGTGGTTGAGTGCGTGCGCGTGTCTCTTCCAGAAAGCTTGCTGGGTCCGTGTCCACTGCTGTTGAGATGGAAACTCACTTAAGAACCAGGCCCTGGGAGACTTCCCTGTGTGTCCCATCTGCCATGTGAATGAGATGTAAAAAAAAAAAAAATAGTTGGGGAGTTTCTCTGCACTAACAGCGACCGCACAAGCTGAGTTTTCTTTAAAAAATATGGAGACAGTTCATCTATAGAGCCACTGTGAAATGAGGGCGTATGTGTGGTCCAGTTCTTTCAAAGAAAGAAACACTCCACAAAGCCACCGGCCTTAGAGAAGGTGGCACCAGGAGCTGCTTTTTTTTTTTTGGAGTGAATATATTTTGCATCTATTCAGTTTGTTCTAACTCCCACACATCCTTCTTCTGGACAAGGAAAAGCAAGATTTTAGAATACTGGGGGGTCGGGGGGAGCAGTCAGATGCACAGAGTGTTTTCTCAGTCTCGATCACGCAGAAACGTTGCTGAAGAGGGCAGCAGGTGCAAGGGTCCAGCGGGAAGCCCACAAAAGGGTTCCTTGGGAGATTCCTGAAGATGTGGCCAGGCAGCGGAGGTAGCCAGCGCATCTAACACGCTACATCACAAGTGCCTGGTGGGAGAAGGCAAAAGCAGACAGGGCATGCGCAGAAATGGCACCTGCAAGCGCTCCCTTAGAACTGCTTCAGGTTAATCCAGACCTGCGCTCTTCCTGACTGATCCCGACCGAATTCTCCAAATCTCAGAAGTTCTGTTCGCACGGCTTGTTTTATTTTGTTTTTGTGCTGGGGAATCTAGGCAAATGCCTTACCACTGATCTACACCCCTCCCAGTGTTCCGGTCTTTTGGAAGGTATCGGACGGTTCCCTTGATTCTACTCCTTTTTCTTCCACCCTGACACTGCTTTAAAAATTAAAAAGAAAGTTGTCAACGATATCCTTAATTTAGGAAATTAAAATTTTGTCATGCCCTATTTTTTTTCTATTTTATATTATATATAATAGCATTTTTTCCCCTATTTTAAGGGGAAAATTTAAACATTACTTATTTTTCACTTTACTTTTTGCTTTTGAATAAAATTATTATTAATAATAATAATAATAATAATAATAATAATAATAATAATAATAATAATAATAAAACAGTTCTTTCCCTCTATCCTGCTCCCTGAGGCTGCAGCTCTTACCACACTCTGCTCCTGCTGGAAGAGCACATCTCCCACCCATGAGGTGATCTCCCCATTTCCTTCCACCATGAGAACCTCCCAGAGAGGTCTTTGGAAAGGTCAGGATCACCAATGAGCCCTGAAGTTAAACGAATTTACGTGATTCAGGTTGCTAGACTCCCATTTACACTGATTCCACCCTCGTCTTCTGCCTTGGAACAAAGCAAAAACCTGTCATTTCATGCATTACTATGACTCAAAGTCAGCATGCAGAATGTAGTCCCCCTAAATTATATTCTATAGTAGTGTTATCAATGAGGAGGGGTGATTCTGCCATTTTGACCCCCCCCCCCAACTCCCAGCCAGTGTCTGGAGAGTTTAATAGTGTGTGGGGTGGTAATGGGGCTAGTGGCCTCTACTGAGTGAGGACCAGGAATTCTGTTTGTCATCCTATAGGATGAGCCTCTGTCCTAAAGAATTCCTGATCCAAACAGTAAGTTGTGTGTTCCTGTTGTTTCTTATGTTTGTACCTGCAACTGGAGAATGTTACTGAGACTTTGGAGGTATACACTGAGTTTATTTTACTCTAGTTTTCTTTTTTTTTTTTTTTCAAAGCGGTTGTGAAAATGTAGTTTTATTTTGTTGGAGGTGTAGCTGAGTTGTTCAGCCTCTTAGCAATAACAGCTTGGTATTCGGGGTCAGAAATGCTGGTCCCGAGCATCCTCTCTGTTTCTCATTTTTGGAAATCACTCCACAGGAGAATGGGATTAAAGGGAAACATGTAGATAGATCAAGGATGTGCAGGTAGAAACGTGAGGACAACTCCTGGGACCCGGGCAGGTGGCCATGTTTACAAGGCACCTTGGTTACCGCATCCCACACACCTAAACAACATTCTGAGACCCGCTGCTTACAAGGCCAAAGCTCTCTGGCTTGGCTCTTCTTCACCCCAGCTCCACAGGATGGTCGGCTTCCCTGTTGTGATTTTACAGAGAAACCCTCCCCCCCCCACAAGAAAAAAACCAAACCAAAACAACAACAACAACAAAATCCCCCAAACTTCTGCAGAGTAGATTGTAACACAAACAGCTCGTAAAAGTCACAAGCTAGAGATTGTAGCGGTGGACCCTAAGGTCATCGTTTGCTGGTGGTTTTATTTTCTGGCTGCTGTTTATTACTGAAGAATACTTGAAGGGAACTGAAGACGGCAGAAACTTTGTAGAAAAATTAAAAAGGAAAAAAAAAATTCTGGGAGGAGACCTCAGAAGAAGAGCATAGTCATCTATAGTAGGAAATGAGGCTTCAAATAATATGTATTATATATCTCGTGTGTGTGTGTGTGTGTGTGTGTGTGTGTGTGTGTGTGTGTGTATGGTACATACATATATTCCCTACCGTTTTAGAACAGTGAAAAGGTGAAGGACTAGATACCTTTCCAGTCATCTGTTAGCTTTTTAAACCAGCTTTGCTCTTGGCAATGAGGCTGGGCTTCACTTTCCCAGTAGATGGCATTGTAGTCTGTTCAGTGGTAAAGAGCTCCCCTTAGCCAATAGGATAGAATATATATATATATATATATATATATATATATATATATATATTCCTCCAGTGTCTTTCTTACTAACCCCCCCTTCTCCCTTGCATTAAATACTAGCTTGAGGTTATAAATAAGAATCTTGTTTTTGCTAGTTACCTGTAACTCTCAAAAGATTTGATTTAAGGGGAGGGGGAGATGCAGTAGATAATATAATGTCGCCTTAGCAAATGAAAAAAATATATGGGCTAGATCTGGGAGCCTGGGATATGGATAAAATATGTAAGCCAGGAATGTTTTCAGATGACACCGTTTCAAAGTGAGAGCTGCCTTTGGCCTTCTGAAGTTCACCTTCTTGGTTTTAACCCATTATAATCAGGGAAGTTGAGTGTGGGTGTGAAGAGAAACACTGATAAAGTTTTATTCTATCGCAAAGATCCTTCACCTGTGCGGCCTGCTTTTGTGACCCTGACAAACTCGACATCTTCGTAAGCTGATTATTTAAAAATTCTCTTTAGCAACAGCAACAGAAACCATCTGTTTAGAGTCTGTATATATTACGCATAGACCAAAAATTGAATGATGTTTTTAGCATTGTAAATATTATCTTCATGATATTATTCCTTCTTTTAGACCATTGAGCCTAAGAATAACAGCAGTAATTGATGGAGCTGGACACTGTTGTCGTTCCCTGTATGGGAGAAAGATGCCTATGTTGCTTTCTTCCTCCGGGAGACCATCATTTTGCATACCGGTAGTGAGGGGCTCAGAAGAACAACCAGTACACAAAAAAGAAAATTAAAAAAAACAAAAACAAAAAACCCCTCACAATAAGACTTTCTGTCCATACCCTTTAAAATGAAAGAAGTTGGATTATGTTAACTGGAATGGAAGCAGAATTCCATTTCTTTCTCTTTGTTTTGACGAACTTTGACAGGGAAAATGCCGTGCGTTTGCCTCTGTGTGTTTAATTGAATCTATCCTGCCATAAAGTTTATTTTTTTTCCGTGAGGCTTCCATTTTTTTCTTATAAAAATATTTTTTTGTTCTAAAACTGTAAATTTCTCCCCCACAAACTCCACCCCAGATCCTCTTTGCACTAAACATACTCTATATTTCTCTGGTAGTCATTTTGTAATAGTATTTGACTTCCATTTATCAATACCGTTTCTTCCCATTATTTTTAATCACAAGATTACGAGCTATGTATTTAGTTATTATTTAAGCTAAATGGTGTCTTTGGCTGTTAGCTGGAAAAGATAATGTTCCAATATCAGGATTAAGTTTTCATCTCTATCAACTGGCTTAAAAATACCCAACTTGATTCCTTTTGAATTAACCGAGTCTTATTTTATTTTATTTTTTTTCCAGCATCACTGATCACCATAGTAACCACTAGCTGTCAGTTCAGCTTCTGACATTTTTCTCATTTGGTAAGATTTCAGAATTGCCATCCTCCCTGCCAACATGTCATGAACAAGAAAAAAAAATTGCATGAAAAATCTAATGGGTGTCTGGTCTGATTGTCCTCATTCGAGGCAGGAAAGACAAAAACTGATGAATTGTGAAATGTATTCAGAGGGATTCAAGGAAGCAAGTGCGGGGGACCCCTTCCCCCCACCTCGTTTCTTTTTGTTATGCTTGATGCTCCATACATGCTTACTCTGACACTCGGGTTTGTAGAAATTTAAGATTAACAATTTTTACACCTACCCAGCTGATCTCTCTCCCTTACCTTTTTTTTTTTTTTTGAAAGTCATTATTAAAAATAAAGTTACCAAGGCTCATATTTAGCTTGATTTCTCATATCATAGTTAGCTTCTCTCTCTTTTTTAAGTTCAAATTGGCTTCTAGTATTTAAGCTGCTGTGCCTGCAAATGAGTGACAGTTTGGGAGCCAGATGTGGACTGTGAATCCACTCGGTAGGTTTGTGGGTGTGGGAGTGTGTGCATGGGTGACTGAGAAAAAACACCGGGCCCATAAAAAAAAAAAAAAAAAAAGAAACAAAGCTTAATCTAGGCCTTTGCTTTACGTGGTGGAGGACAGCAAGAGAAAGCAGTATTTTCCAGTTCTTTCAGGTGTTCCAATTTGATGCATTGGATGGGGAAGAAAGGTCCTGAATTTCTACCCAACCTTTGTGAACTGAGTAGGGAGTGAAAGGAACAGTTTCTTCTGCACTCTCTTCGCTTTGATCCTGTTGTTTCCCTGATTTAGACATGCAGATCAATGAATACCTGTTCCAGGATGTAAACACAGAGCCTGTGTGTGCGTCACATTCCCAAGACCTACTCTTGGGGCCTTTACTATGCATGTGTCCCAGTACAGGTAAATACGTTAGTGGCATTCGCCCATGCTTGTACGCAACGGGCATTTCTGCAGGTAATAGGTCCATGGGTGATGTAAGTGGACGTGGCTTTGATAAAACTTCTGTTTCTCCAGAGGTTCCCCTCAGAGGTAGATCAATCTCACAGATGTATATATATTATATATATATATATATATAATATATATATGTTTTTCACGGCTGCCTACAAATTCAGACTCAGCAGCAGGAAATCATTCTAGAAATGAAAGCCGATTTGCGAGGCTTCTGTAGAACCCAGTCCTCTTCCCCTCATGGGCAGGCAGACAACTCCTGGCTCATGCAAGCAGAGGAGATGCTTCTGTTTCCCATTTCAGAGGTTTCCTGGGGCTGGCTTCCTCACAAACAACAACAATATTCAGACCGTAGACGGTGTGAAGTATGTTGTTGAATTTATTGCGGTTTTTTTTTTTCCTTGTCACAGGTGCATTTAAATATTACACATGGCTAAGAAAACCTAGAGAGATCCAGTGAAAAATATCTCCATGAAAGTCTCTTATTCTGAAAAGCAAAATAACACATGTGTTTCTGACGTGGTTTGTATAAATATTAAAACATTCAATGTCCAGCATAGTTAGACTGATAACATGGTTTCGTCGCTGTTGATTAATGGTGTGCTAGAGATAGATACGTATAAGTTCACACAGATGCATACAGCGATCAGATGTGTACAAAATAAGCTGTTTGGCCCATCATGCTTTTATTATTTGATTCTTTTTAAATTTAAACACTTTGGAAAAACCAAACAAATAACTCCCAAATGTTGCCTGCAATTATTGTGCACAAATATAACCCTTGAGAAATAACTTGAAAATTGATATGAAACTCAGGTCATATTTCAAACATGTATTTGGAGGTGGGAAAATAGAAAGTTGTTTTTTTTTTTTTAATATTGGCAAATAAATTTACCTCATAAAAGAAAAAGGCCAGAAAAAATATAAATCTTTTAATAAAAAATAATACTATTTTTATACACCATAGTTTGTAATGAATGGTGTAAACAGAATATACTTTAATGCTTTTACGCTTTATAAGATTTATAACAATAATCAGCGAAACCTTGTAAGTGTGTTTGCCCCTTACGTGCCTTGAAGCCATTGGATCTCGCAGTTAATTGTATAAATTCCATACACTATGGGAAATCACAATGTATCATTTATATTCAGCATGTGTCACATGTACAAATATTAAAATATATTAGCTTAAAATATCTGATTATTCCTCAAACATTTTGTGATAAATCTTATCTTTGTATGGGTTGGGTAGGGGAAAGTAAATATTTCATGCTATTTGGAAATATTCTTTAAGCAACGGAGATTTATTATTACCACTTTAAATATTTATAACTGCCTTAAAATATTTGGGGGGACCTAGCCTACTTGATAGGCATATACCGGGGAACAGTTGTGTTTGTGTGTGGCAGCTAACTACAGGCAGTCTCCAGCACGGTGGAAGCATTGCCCACTACCACTGTCTTTACGTGTGAGAAACGTGCATTTGTGGATTCAAATTCAGTTACATGAGAGCAGTGTTTTGGATCAAGATAGGAATCTTGCATTATTTGTACATGCAGGGATGTTTTGAAAGCTCTGCCAGTATAACCCTCATCATTAAAAAACAAAACAAAACAAAACAACAACAACAAAAAAAAAACCCCTTTGAATCTATTCTAGACAGGCGAGCATCAGTGTGAATTTTTTGCATGTGAATACGCCATTTTATTTGTGGCATGTCCTTCAGATACTTTAAAAAGGTGGGTTGTTTATATTCGCACGTAAACACATAAGTCAAATATACGAAGGTCTGACATAACAGCAAATGTAAAAAAATTAGAGTGGTACATATTTATTGAGACTGATGGAGACGCATAATGAATAAACAAACACGGGGTTGAGCTGTTTTACAAATGCATTTGGCAACTGCCCGTAGCAGTCAGTGTGTACATTCTGAGGGGAGGAAATGTCAGAAGAGTCTTGTAAATACATGCAGCTGGAAAGAATAAAATAAAAAATGATGACTAGCGTTGACAGGCAGACTTGGCGTGTATGATATACTTTGTTCATTTGATTCTTAGAACTCAGTCGGGGGTTAAATTGGAATCCAGACATCAAAGAATTCTTCCACCAGACCCAAATTTTGCCCGCATAATTTTTTTTTCTTACAGTTGTCATAATTTTAGCTAATTTCACAGTGCAATAAATTTTTACCGTTTGAAGTCACCCCCATCTTAAATACGCACACAGTTGTGTATATATCTCCTGTGAGTTCCCCACGCGCTCGATCCTGATTGCATACGCGTCTAAAAATGATAGACACACACACACACACACACACACACACACACACACGTGTGTTCTTTGCACACGGGCTTGCTCACATTCCCATTTGCAGAAGAAACAGTGAGAGCGGCCATCGCCTTCAGCTGACCCTAATCCTGACACACTGAAGGCAAAAGGCAAACTGTTTTCAGTAGCAGCGCCTTCGTTCCTTTTCTCTTTTTTTTGCTTTGGTTTATTCCCTCTCCCCCTCCCTCCCTCCTGGCTGTTGTGTCTGGAAATGTTGGCAGTGTAGGGTGCTGGATGTGTGGAGGTTTTGCAGATTTCTGTACGATTTTTATCTGAAGGTCAGGGCTGAGGAAATATACCGGGATGGGATGCTTGCCGATTGCCATTTAGCCTTGCTCTTCTTATCAGATGATTTCCTCACGTGAGCCACAAACAGAGGGCTCCTTTAAAGACAGGAAAAATAAGCATTATTGTATACTGTGCTGTCTCCTCCACCCCTTTTTTAACAGCCATAGCCCTATGTCTATGACTATTTAACTTCCAACATTCCCTGGGTGCATTGACTTTTGATTATAATCCCATTTACCATTTGCGTTTCTTAAATAAAAATGTTAAAAGGACGTGTCATTTCCCCCTCCCCCCAACTGTAAAAAAATAAAAATAGTGACAAATCAGGTAATGTGTTAGTTTTGAGCATTGTGTGTGCTTATTCAGCTTGGTTTCATCTTAAAATGCCACTAAAGAAAAAAAAAATAGAGAGATTGAAAGGGTTTTCTTTTCCATGTATCTAAAAATCATTCTTTTTGTTTTTGTTTTTGTTTTGTTTTGGAGGCTTTCAGGTGAGGTGTAGGCCTGGTTAATTAATTTGCTCACCACCACCATCGTCATTCCACCATCGTGATTACCACCATCACTGCCACCATGACTAGTTAGGCATCTGTGGCTCCCATCCTGTGAAATTAACATTGTTCATGGAAATCCCAGATGGAGAAATAGTTTCAAGCCATGGATAATGTGAATTACACTTCTGAAAACAACTATCCAACTTCTGTCATTCTGTGCACACCATTCAAATGGTACATAAAGCCAAGGAGAGCGAACTTTCTGTCTCTTGTTATTTACTGTGCAAGGATCTTGTCCCATTTTCTGTGGTGCTTAGGTGGAGGACAGGAGCCATTTTGGATGGAGGCTGAAAGCCGTTAAGACCAAGTGTTGGTCCTGGATTCTGGGAACCAGGCAGAGGGTACCCATTGACTCTTAGGATTATTGGGTAGCAAATTGTGGCTCTTACACTGCTCAGTTTTCATTTTTGGTAAAAACAAGCATACAAGTCACAAAGTTGGCTGTAAAATCCTCAAGTTGAATTTATGGAGGATTTCAGGTGACCCCGTTATAAAGGACTCACCATTGTTCATTAGTGCAATTACTCTGTGAAACAATTCCTGGGATGTCATTCTCCCTGGGACTTCTTAGAGAGAGCCCTGTTTTATGTCCTTAAACATCTCTCTAGCTCAGGGGCTTTGATGCTGTGCACTGCCTCTCAAGCTGATTATTGATTTGGTGGGCTAGCCTAGCCATGTCTCACAGTGAGACCTCTGCCATCAAAGGTTTCCAATGAGTACTTGGTTTTCTTGAAAGAGGGACTGGGGGGGGGGATGGCCATGAGCTTTGCTATGCTGTCCCTCTCTGAAGATAACCATTTGCTTTCCATATCATCATATTTTCAGGTTATTATTTGGCCATTAATTTATTTCACCATTATTGAATTATAGTAGATGATGGCTTGGGTGCCTTAAAGAACCAAGGAACCTGTGATCCTGTGGCTATTTAGGACAAAGTCGTAAGTGAACACACATATTCTACCCCCCCCCCGTCCCTCTCTCTCTTTATTGTCCTCCCAGGGAGCAGAATTTGAACTTAATATTCCATGAAATAAGCCATTGTAATCACGTTGGGTTAATAGAAGAAGTAAAATTGCCTTTCCCCTCACAAGACAGAGCAAGGCTGCATTATTAAAGTTTTCTTGTGGACAGGCGGTTTAAAATATATCCTGGGTGGCTGATGCAAGCCTTTTCAGCGTGGATGACAGCTTCTCAGATCTTAACAGTCTGTTCACTCCTGGTGCCCGAGATCCTAGAATTTCTTCTCTTCTGGGTAGATTATGACATGATGGCTCAAATCTGGCATAACAGTGACACGTGCAGAACTGACTCTGCTAACAAGTGCATTTGCGCCAATAAGGTAAACACATTCAGAACTGAAGACGCTATCAGTTTTGAATACTCGTTCTTCTCCGTCTATTGGATGACCTTCTTGGAATCCCCACTCACTGGGAAATACAGGGCAAGGATGGGAGACGGGCAAGCATGGTGGTCTTCCTTCAGTTGGCCTGCGCATGGCTGAGCCAATGGGAGACATTTTCATGAGATGGCAAAAGGAAATGTCAGAGCGTTGTAGCTGGCCTTATGGGAAACTAAATACAAGTTTTAAGGAGAAAGCAGTGAAGCGTTGTTGGATGAGGGCGGCTGAGCGCAGTAGCCAGCCATCTTCATCAGAGCAGCTGCGACTAAGCACAAGAGACCCTCATCATGAGGCCTACTGACTGTTGATGCTCCCTCATGGAAGGAGAGGAGCACTGGACCCTTATCCAATTTCAATCACTCCCTCCTCTGTCTGTTAGTTAGCTGTATAGAATTCTGTCCTAATTGCAGGTAGCCCAGTGGTTTGGCAAGGTGCTGGGTATCTAGTCTGGGCAAAGAGTTCCTGGAACAAGAATTTATGTGTCTGGGTTTTTTTTTTTCCCCATACAAAAATGGTCACCTAAATTATCATGTTCATGTTCAAGTCTGTCAAAGACAGGGGAGGGCAGGTACTGGCTACCAAGACTTAGGAGAAACCTTAACACTCCCATGTCTTGAGTTGGCATTGAACCTGACTGGAGCCTGTGTCTCAGAATGCATTTTCCCTTAAGTGATTTTATGAGCAAAGCAAAGAAAAAGGAGCTTGCTGTGAAACCCTTTCCAATGCTGCTCTCCAGGTCAAGCCTTGTCTAAGAGATACAGGGAGAATGATGGTACTTCTTTGAGGATTCCCCTGCAGCTTAGGAAATAGAGCTGTTTTGAGGATTGCAAATGTTGCTTTGGCTGTTTCTTCTCTCTGCTCTTTTTTTTTTTTTTTTAATATTTTTTGATTTTATTTTTAAATTAAAAAATTTATTATTATCATTTATTACAGTTTATTCAATTTGTATCCTGGCTGTGTCTTCTCCCTTGTCTCCTCCCAATCCCACTCTCCCTCCCTCTTCTCCCCCACGCCCCTCCCCTAGTCCACTGATAGGTGAGGTCCTCCTCCCCTTCTATTTGACCCTAGCCTATCAGGTCTCATCAGGACTGGCTGCATGGTCTTCCTCTGTGGCCTGGCAAGGCTGCACCCCCCAGGGAGAGGTGATCAGAGAGCCTGTCTCTGAGTTCATGCCAAAGAAAGCCCCTGCTCTCCCCTTATTAGGGAACCCACTTGGAGACTGAGTCTATGGGCTACATCTGAGCCAGGGTTTTAGGTCTTCAACATGCATTGTCCTTGGTTGGGTTATCAGTCTATGCAGCGCCCCCCAGGGCTCAGGTTTTTGTTGTTGTTCTGTTGGTCTCCTTTTGGAGTTCCTGTCCCCTCCAGGTCTTTCTATCTCCCCCTTCTTTCATAAGATTCCCCGCACTCTGCCCCAAGTTTGGCTATGAGTCTCAGCCTCTGCTTCGATACCTCGATCAGTAGAGTCTTTCAGAAGAGTCTTTCAGAGGCCATCTGTGGTAGGCCCCTGTCCTGTAGACTAGACTAGAAAAGAAACTCCTCATGTCACATGATAGTCAAAACACTAAATCTACAGAACGAAAAAAAAAATATTCTTTCTGTTCTTGTTCTGGGTTCTCCTTCCATGTAACTTGCTTTCTCATCACGTGACCCAGTGGATGGGTGACCTGCTCCATGCAAAGTGATGCCTCCTGGCTCCAAGCATTGGCTGGAGGCAACATTTTGTTGCTGGCATTGCCTTCAGCCTCAGAGCTGACAGGGAATAGCTAACTCACGTGGCTTGCCTAGTGCCCAGTGGTATGGATTCCCTCTGGGTCCCTGAGTTCTTCAAATGGTAGCAGCAAAGCTCAACCATGTACAAACCAGTTGTCAGACAAATTTTATCCATAAATACGATGTACAAATACGATATACAGGGAGGTAGAAAAGAGAATTTGACCTTCGTATAAACAGTATTAGAAAGTAGCTCAGCAGTACCTTCTAGGCAATAAGGAGGCTTGAATGAACTATCTGATGCCCATTTAGGCTATGAAAGAAAACATGGGTGTTGATTGTTTGAAATAGATGTTTACTGAATGTTGGCTTTGTTGGAGGTGGAGTTCCCATGATCTCAGTTATAAAGAATGTCCTCTCTGTCTCCATGAAACTAGCATGGAGCTGAGTCCTCTCCCTCTCCCGAAGGATGCAGGAGGCAGGGTTAGAAACCACGAGATGCCTTTTGCCTTCTTTTTATATCTCACTGTATAAAGAATGCTGCTATGTACCCCCTAGATGCTTATTCCATAGTGGGAGATTGGGCTTTGAATTACAGTTAGGAATGAGTTAACAGCTGACTTTTTTTTTTTTTGTCTCAGTGTATATATAAGCACCTTTGTATTTTCCATGACAAGCCTTAAGTGCGGTCATGCAAATATGCAAGTAAGATCTGGATGTGTATCCATCCTCCCTGTCTGAAAGTATCTCCTGGTTTTCTTTCACATGGGTGAAGCCCTTTGTAGTATTGCATTTTATCTCTGGTGCATAAACAGTTACCCTTTGCCTGGGTAATGTTTGCTTGAAGACAGTTTTTTGCAGTTGCTTCATTTTGGGGGTATTGACATAATTCATTCTCTACTGATAAGTTTCAGCACTTTCCCCTAGTCAACTGATGTCTAAAATTCAACTAAACATTCCCTTCGTGTTTACTCTTCAAGTTGATTTGGGTGGTAGGGGCTGTTTGCTTATTCATGAGTCATATTTAAAATGCTGTCTTTTCTCAAACACCCTGTAGGTTCCTATACTTGGAGTCTGAAGCATTGCTCCCAACTGTGTCTCCAAAGTTGTACAATCGATGTATGCCTTGACCATGATAAGGTTTTTAGAAGAGCGTTGTAAACATGTCTGGTGACTGGGGAGGTTAATGTGATGTATTCTCAAAGGACACTGACACAGTAAGACTGTCCAGAGGGCTGGGGCCTTTCGTCTTAATTTAAATTTAACAGGACAACATTTACCAATTTCAAAGGATAGAATTTTCAAGGCAGAAAAATGGTTTAGAGGAGATTATAAAGTCCTAAGAAAGGATGAAAGTGCTTTTAAGAAGGCAGATCAATAGCTGGCTTAAAGCCCTTAGATTATAAACTGATAATGCAGAGTATTGAAATAAAAACATGGGTATCAGGCACATGACAGATCAAGAGAGAAGGGTAAGCTCAATGGAGGAGGACGAGGACAGGGAGAGAAGAGGGAGGAGATGGGGAGGAGGAGGAAGAGGAAGGAAAAGAGGAGGTTAAGGAATGGGGAGGAGGAGAAAGAAGAGAAGAGAGGGCAAGAGAAGGAGGAGAAAAAAAAAGGGGGAAGGGGGGAAGATCCACTTGCCTCTGCCTCCCCAGTGCTGTGATGAAAGGTGTGTGTTACCACTGCCTGGCACAAGTTTTAAAAATGAGGTGGAGAAAAAAGTGAGGAGGAAGAAATGGGAAGAAGAAGGAGGGGAGAGAAGGAATAGGAAGAAGAAGAAGAGAAGGAAAAGGAGGAAGAGGAGGAGGAGGAAGGTGGAAAAGATGTGTAGGAGGCTACAAAGATAGCAAGAGAGGCCTGAGTAAATTGGGTTAGCCTCTACATTTCAATGAAGAGGACGCTTGCACTGTGTGTACTAGGGCTTGCTAAAGCACCTGAAGAGTTTCTGCCCACCAAGTACATTTTGTATTCGAGTATTGAAATGGAATACTGAATCTGGCTTCCAGAAGAGGCAGTAGGCCCTGTCAGAGATGTCACAAAGTGGTGTTGTGTGTGTGTAAATCATGTCACCTGTGGTGGGTGGCAGAGAAGCTACAAATTCACCATGAGCTTGACTTCACATCAATCATGACTCTTCATGACCCAAGTTGAAGCTGACTCTGGGAAATTCAGCAAAAGAGAAGTCATTGGGAGGAACAGGAAGAGAGTAACATCAGTTAGAGGCTGGTGAGCCAAGGTTGAAGTAGCGCTAGAGATCAGGGGCCAGAGATGCTATAAGACTGTGAAAGATCTGACCAACATGCCTCAAACAACCCCAGTAAGAACAACCTTTCAGGCCGTCCTTGTAGGGTTTTTGTTGTTGTTGTTGTTTGTTTGTTTGTTTGTTTGTTTGTTTTTTGCATTTTTACATTCCTTTCTCAAGAGGCAAAGTCTTCTAAGAAGGTGTTTGATTGGTCAAAATCAGGCCACAGTCCAGTGCAGATTATCCAAAATCTGCCTTCTCCAGGAGCCTCTGCTAACAGAGCAGCAGCCGTTCCCTGCAGAATTCAGAGTACATTTAAGAGAGGAGAGGTTAGGTGGAGCACCTAGAAAAATGATGGGTGTCCATGTCACCTTCATATTGAATGCAGTTCATTAAGCAAGTGCCACAAGTGCTAGGAATTAAGCACCATGTGGGTTAGTATTAAAAACACATCAATCTTTGGGCCATTATCGTTCATTGTCGGACTGGCCGGGAGGTAAAAGACTTAGATGTGGGTAGGAAGCTCTACCTGGGCCTTCAAGGATGTTATGATTGTCATGTGCACAGTTGCCAGGACTCTAGAGATAGTTGAGAGCCTCCTCCCATGCTCCCTTATGTTTAGCTGCATGGCTAAGTGGAGCAGACCCAGGCTATGGTTCAGCTCTGAGGTTAAAAATAAATTCCTGATGAATATATATATATATATATATATGAAGATATTAATTTATATTTATATGAATATATATTTATATAAACACCATATATATATATGTATGTATTTATTTGAGGGAGAGGGACATGATGGGCCTCGCTACCCCTTGGAGAAAGGTGTGTCCTGAGACTGTGAGAGAGCAAGCCCAGGCAATGGCATGTCCTTGGGCAGCCATGATATGCACCCATCTCTGAGACCTGGTAGACGGCGTAATTCAAATTTCCTTCAAATGGCTCCCCAGGACTCTATGCCAGTTGCCTAGGACTGCAAGTGAGGGCGCGGGAGGCAACAGACATGTCGCAGCGGTGGCAGCGGCGATGGTGGAGACGAGGAGGGTAAGGGGGTGGGGGATGGGTGTTGTTCAGTTATACACAGAACAAAAGAAACCAATGGAGGAACACAGGGTCTGCAGGCTTCCCAGGGGTGCTTTGGTCACATTGGTTCTCACTGTTTCAGATTTCATCACCAGTCTCAGGAGGCTGCTTGTACTATACTATACTATACTATACTATTCTTTTTTTTTTTTTTTTTGGTACATGTATGTGATATATAAGGGTGTGTGAATGGTCAACGGGTTTGTGTGTGTGCGTGTGTGCATATGTGTGAACATGGAGGCGTCCACGCACATATGAGTGCACGCATGCATGTGGAGGTCAAAGGTTGACGTTGAGTGTCTTCCTCCATCAGGCTGTACCTTAAGGCTCTCTAGTTTTAACTCAGTTTTGTGATTGTGCGCAAAGCCATCTTTCATTCAGTCAGGGATCTTGGTTAGCACCTCCGTACAGAAGCTGGGCTTAGCTTTACACCAAAAGGCAATGCACAGAGGTCAAAGTGGAGCACAGCTTATTAGGAGAGCTCCACACGGAACGGTACAGTCAGGGTAGAAACAGCTGGACAGGGTAGTGAGAGGAAATAAGAAAGAGGAACCTGACGTAGCCTAGTAGGGGAGTTGTTAGGCATCCCTAAAAGAAGGGAGGGGTGCTGTGAACTAGAAATGAAACATCTTTGTCTCGACTCCTTTATGAACTCTTTGTTCCTTCCTTGAGTCTGATATTACATCGTCACCGGCTTGACCGATAAAAATCTGGCAGAAGGGACACTTATGTGAACTCTGTTCCCAGGTGTTGAGAGTCCTTTCAGCTCCTCATGGACCCAACATCGCTGACATCACAGAAAAGAAAAGAAAAAAAAAAACAAAGAAACAAAGAAACAACAAACAAACAACCCCCCCCCCCCCCCAAACAAAAAACCCAGGTAGCCTTCCCTACAAATGAGAGGCATGAGCCAGACAGGGGCAGGCATCCCAGCTGTCATAACTGGCCTCAGTCTCCACCTAACCCATAGAAGTACTGCCTCTCTTAAGGATGGAGGTTACCTGGGAAGCCAGGACATGGGGCTCTGAGATTCTCCCTTGGGAAGCCAGGCCAGACTGGAAGGCACTCCCAGGGATTTGAGGAGACACAACTACCGCCAAGCCCTCTCTATAAACACAAATCATACCCTTTGAATATTCCACCACAGTGTAGGCGATTTCAAGCAAACGCTTAGGTACTTAGAATTCTTTTAAAAACATGTGTATTTATTTTATGGGTATGAGTATTTTGCCTGCCTGCATGCATGTGTCAATGGGCAAGGCTGGAGCCTGCGGAGGTCAGAAGAGGCATTCCCTTCCTCTGGAACCAGGGTTCTCAAACAGTTACGAGCTACCGTGTGGGTTCTGGGAAGCAAACCTGAGTCCTCTGCAAAGGCATCCAGTGCTCCTAACTACTGAGCCATCCCTCCAGCTCTCAATGTCCTCTTTTTAGGTGAAGGGGAAGAGGCAGGGTACCAAGTAATTTATACACAGAAACTTGCCTAGAACCGAGACCTCCAGGATGCTACCTCAGAAAAGCCCTCTGGCATCCTTGGCATCCTTCCTTTTTGTGTGAGGAGGGTGCTCCCCTTTTGTTCCTTCCCCCCACCTCTGCTTCTGAGAGTCCCTGAAAGAAACAATGGTCACCTAGAAACTGAGCTGTGCCTTCAACACGTGACTGGACTCTGATTCTGAAATTCTTGTGTGTATGTTATGTAGGTTGTATGTATTACATGTACTTATCTGCCCATGTTTTTTATATGTACTTATTTGCAGAGGCCAGAGGTCAACATCTTCTTGTATTGCTCCTACCTTAATATTTGAGACAAGGAGTCTCTCACTGAACCCGGAACTTACCCTTTGGGCTAGGCTAGCTGGTTAACCAGCCTCAGAGATCCGCCTGTCTTTGTTTTTCCACACTGTTGTAGTTACTGTACCTGTACCTACACGACTGTTGGGCATCTGATCTCAGGCTTTCATGGCAACCCAGCAAGTCCTTTACCAATTGACTAATACCCCATCCCCTTCAATCCATAAGTATTTAGATGCATTTTCAAAAACATATGAACATTGTTGTTTCTATCAAAGGATATAGGAAACGGAGATCTCAAACATGCTGTATCCACCAGGGCACAGTGGTTCACGCCTGGAATCCCAGCACTCGGGAGGCAGAGGCGGATGGATCTCTGGGAGTTCGAGGCCAGCCTGGGCGACAAAGCTAGTCCAGGACAGCCAAGGCTACACAGAGAAACCTTGTCTCCACAACCCAAAACTCAAAACCAAACCCAAACAAAGAAGCTGCATCCTGCCCTGTGGGGAAGCCTCCAGCGAGGGTGTACAAACAAAAGGAAGGAAGGGGTGGGCTGGAGGAGTCGGTTCCTGACACTGGTTCTGGCTTTAATGGTGAAGTTGTGCACCCCACCCCTCTCACCCCCCTCACTCCTGTGTGTGGCAGAGGACAACCTGTGGGAGTTTGTTCTTCCCTTCCACGGTGTGGACCCCAGGGACGGAACTCAGGTCATTAGGCCTAGAGGCAAGGGCCCCATAGCCTCTGAGCCATCGCACAGGCCCTGCGCTAATGGCTTTCATCATTTGCAAAGAAATGGCAAGCCGCGCTCAGCACCACGAGGGCCTGAAGTTTTTATCAAGTGCCAGTCGTATCTTTAGGAGACAGCATGGGAGAAATGGAAAACAGGCCCAGAGACGGTGTGGAGTCTGCTTTCTCTCATCCCCAGCCCCCACCGGGCTTCGAGGCGGATCGTGCTGTAAAGAGCCTTTGAGAATTGCTGTCTTAGACAAGAGGTCTTTCACTTTTTACGTGATGCGTTTGTATTGGAAACACATGGCGGAGACCAAAGTCATTTTCTTTACAGACAGTGAAAACTTACAACCGGTTTGAACAATTTTTAAAAACTCGTGTGCCTTGCTGCTCCTCATGATTGGCGGGACTATAAAAATTAACAAGATGGTGGTGGCTGGCGGTGAGGGAAGAAGAGAGGAGAGGCAGATAAGGAAAGCGTAATCAGAAGGAAAGAAACTGGCAACAGCCGCAAACGCTGGAGGAATACAGGGGCCACAGAGGCAAGCTGGTTCCGCTACTTGGGAAATTTTGGCTACTGCTCGCGTGGGGATACACACGAAGGGAAATTCTGTTTTTCATTTATCAGAATGTTAGTCATTTGGCTTTTTTTTTTTTTTTTTTTTTAAGAGAAGAAAGCTATTGGGGAAGGCACTTTGAGGAATTTTGGTTCAGGGCTGCCTGTCTTCCGTTGCGGGGCTTTTGTCTGCATCAGGCGATGATCAAGGCTGTGTTTTTAAAACAACAGGGAAAAGATGTGACCTTCGCTGTCAAACTTGATTTGAACCGGGCCGTGCGTCTTTGCATTTTATTTTTTAAATTAGCGGGGCCTGTCTCTTTGGTGTTTGTCGGCAGGCCCGCTCCAGCCAGCCGCGCCAAGCAGACGTGTGTCGGGACCCTTTCGTGTCTGCGACGTTCGCTTCACGCCCCGGTAGACAGGCCTGGGCCACCCTAGAAATGCTGAGCCCCAAAGCGCACCTCGCTGCCGTCCTGGGAGTTTCCTGTGGAAAGTGGGTGAAGACCCTCCCCCGGTTGTCTTCAAGTCCTAAGTCCAGTGACTCAGCTTCCCTCTGGGTTCCCTTTCTCCTTCCCTGGAAGTACGTGACTTACCTTCTTCTTGCTGGCTTGTCCTGGGAATTGCTTTCTTGCAGTTGCCTTTCTCTTTAATGTTTTGTTCCTTCCTCTAGTGCTGGGATCAAACCCAAGGCCTTGGCCTGGTAGTCTCCTGCTGGAGTACATCTGCCCCGCCCCCTAGGCATTGTCGTCTTATGTGGCCCCAGCCTCTTCCTCTTGAGAGCTGGAATCATGAGACCATACAGACAAAGGCCCATTCTTTAATTACCTGGCATTCTATCGCTACTCACCACTGGGAATGCGAAGTTCCCCAATCGGAAACACCCCGGTGCTCTGTTCCTCTCCTCTGAGGAGTGGAGGCAGGTGGCTGCAGGAGGAAGCCCAGGAGGTCTTCCAAGTCACACATCTCCTCAGCGGCCTGTGGACTGTGGTGGACTTTGAATTTGCAATCCTTCCCCCTGTCCCACTTGAGGGACAGGTTGGGAGAGGTCACAAGTGAGGGTGTTGACAGGTATCCAGTGGGTCTTGAGAGCTTCAGTTTACAAAATCAACTGACTTTCGACTGCTCCCCGGCCAGCGTAAGGATACCCTAAGCTTTAGCAGGCCTCCCCAGCGCTGGTGGTGGCTGCAGAAATCACGTTTACAGAGTCAGAGGTTAAGGATAGTCCCCAAGGTTACTTCAGACAGAGAGGGACATGGATCCTCACCTGTCATAGGGGGTCATTTGTTGTCATCAGAGCACCTTGATGTATGGACCAATATTGTACAGGACCAGAAGCGGTCATTGCCAGGATGTGTAGCTTTCAATGTGCAGGCCCTCCAGGGAGCTCTTTGACACAGTCATGGCCTCTGTCTAGTTTATTCTTGGTCCTGTGATATCAAATGTATAGCCACCAATATTTTCTTGTATAGTTTGCCCCAATACTCCTATGGCAGAGGTCAGGGAAGCAGTACCCAAGAGGAGCCCTTTGCTAGATCTGGTCAGGGGCCCGTTGTCTAGTGCTACGAGATGTTCACAGCTGCTGGAACAGGGACAAAGGACTCTCTTTCTGCCCACTCCTCAGGGATTCTCTGCCTTAATAAAAAGGGGTATCTTCCTGGCGTGTGCAAGGGCCTGGCTTTGAGGGGCAGTTTCTTTGTACGGTCTTTCTATACCTTGTTCTGTGGAGTCCACTGACTAGCCAGAAGGGATGGTACATGACTGTAATCCCAGCACAGGGAGGCTGAAACAGTCAGATCATGAGTTCACGGCCAGCCTGTGCTACCTAGCGAGGCCTCACCACAAAACGAAACAGAATGTCCCCTGGACCGACCCATGTAGCCTGTACGGCTTCCCTGAAGAACAGCTGAGAAAGACAGAGTTCCGCCACACCCCAGCCTTTTAGAATTAGAATTGGAATTCTTTTTTTTTTTTTTTTGTAGTTAAGAGGTGTGAGAGCAAAGAGCAAACTGTAAACAAAGCGCAGGACTGGGGAAGGCATGTTATATGAATGTCTTGAGGGACCATCACTTTTTGCATTTGTAAATACATTCAGGGAGAAGTGTGTTTCGTTGCCATCTTTACTCATTTATTCCTCAAACTGTAATACAGTACATTTTGGGTTTCAGTATATTGCATTTTAAAGCTAATGATGCATTCATCGTAGAGCAAATTTTATTTCTAAGCCCTAATTTAATAGAATTAAACTCTAAGCTGGATTGGTTTTATAAGATAAAACTCTGAAGTTGATAACTGCATTTAGGAATAGTTCAGGTATTGAGTTTCTCATTTGCTTTCTGAGCATGCCAATCCCTCAGATAATCAATATGGACTACCTTTAATTGGTGGGAAAGGCTCTTGCTGCGTTTTCTCTCTTCTGCCCACAGGTTTTGGTTTCTGTGCTGCTCTCTGACAGGTCACAGCTGGTCTGATGATTTTGGACTTCAAGTGAGAGGTTTGTTCTCATCGAGAGGAAGCTGTATTCACCTCTATCCAGACAATAATGGCGTGGTGGCCACCTTGTCTTTCTTTTTTTTTTCCAGTATGCCTTCCACTGTTTCTGAGTTCTGAGAGGACTGTGAATTTAGTCACCTTTGTAGATACTTCTTTTCATTTGCTAGGGCAGGGGCCAGGCTGACCAAGACCTATCAGGAACTGCCAAAGAGTGGTTATGTACCTGATTGGGGCCTGGCAATGTCAGTCATTCCTGATAACTTCTGGAAACCGCACTTTTGTTAACTAGTAAATAAAGTCTTCACGGATGCTACCGACAATTGAAACGGGTTTCTCCAGATCCGTTAGTAATTTGCTTATTTTAATATAAAAATGTACTTTTGCTGTGTGCATGCTTGTGGTGTGTGTCTGTGAGAATGAGTGCGAGTGTGTCTCTGTATTTGTATGTGTGTCTCTGTGTGTGTGTATGTGTCTGGTGAGTGTGAGAGTGTGTGTATCTGTGTGTATGTATACGAACCTAGGGTGTCACCCTCTGTCACCCTACATCTGTTTCTTATGAGACAGGCTCTCTAATTCTGGATCTTGCAGTGTCTGCTGGGCTGCTAGCCAGAAGCCCCAGTGATCCTCCTGTCTCGGCATGCAGTAGCTCTGGCTTTGTAGGCCAGTTCATCCAAGCTCAGCTTCTCCCAGAGCTGCTGGAGCACAGACTCAGGCCCTCACACTTGCCTTCTTTGCCTCTGAGTCATCCCTAGAAGTATACTTCAAGGGCAAATTAAGAAAACAAGAATAAAACCGAGAAGATGGCTCCGTGAGTCATGGCTTGCCATGAGGACTTGAGTCCTTTGCTCAGAACTCACGGAGAAAGCAGAGGGCTGTGCAGTGTGCCCGTAAGTCAGTGCTGGGGAGGCAGACACAAGCGGGTCCTATCCCTGCGCTCTCTGGCCAGCCATCTAGCGGGATCTGTGAGCTCTAGGTTCAGTGAGAGATGCAGTCTCAAAAATGTGGGAGGAGACTGAGGAAGACACCTGATGGTGAGCGCTGGCCTCCACACACGGGCACACCCAATGCACATGAGCATACAAACGCAGGCACATACATGTAAACCATATCCACACACACCAAGAAAACGCTGGCAGATGTGTGGGTTTTCTTTCAGAGTGGAGTCCCCTGCTAATCTCATTCCTGTTTCCAGTTTTCTAAGAAAGGAGTTCTTACTCCTGCCAACATGGGACGGAGGGTGTTACTTAAGGAACACACATTAGGGAATGTTGGAACTTCTGTGTACTACTTTTCCTCAGAACTGAGACTGCTTCAGTTTCTAATGATCTCTGTTTTCTCATCAAGATAGGCACTTCACAGAAAACATTTTCTTAAATTGGAGAATCACACACACACAAGATAAAAAAAATGTAGTCTCGCCATATATTCAGTCACAGGTAACTTTAAAGATTCGCATTCTTCTCCCTCTACCCATACATGTAGACATTGTGCGCACATACAAAGACACAGATGCACACAGGCAGGCAACACACACACACACACGCACACATTAGTGTAGTCTATGCAGAGGGTGAAAACTGCTTTTTAAATTTAAGATAATGTTGGAAGTATTTGCCCATGCTATTAAATACACTTTTACAGTAGGGTTTTTTTAAGTTTTTTTTTTAATTTTTTTTTTATTGGCACTATTGTATAGATGGATGATAATTTATTGAACAGATTTCCATGTTATTAGGTATTTATTTTCTTCCAAAATTCTTAATGTTTCAACTAATTCCATGATAGATGGCCCTGAGCATAAATTCCACAAATGGTTTTTAATACAGAACTATTTTATATGTATGGAAAAATCTTACCCCCAATCTTCCCCCACATTTTTCAATGCTTTTTTTTTTTTTTCTGTCCGCTCTGACATCTGTGGGCTTTTATTTTCCATTTCAAAAATTTTTCAGCATGATGATGAAATGTTTTACCCACTCAGGTTATTTATGAAGTTGAGTTCTATGCTCTAGTAAATTCTCAGCTCATTTACGTTTTCCAGAGATGAATAAATCCGAGTGTTTCATTTTGACCTATAAATTTGCATTCATTTTAAGGTATAGATGATAAAAGTGAAGAAATTCACAACTCAAGGGGGAGCTTAGCCACTTGTTTCAAGTTGGCAGGGGTGTTCTTCTTCCTCTGCCAGAAATTGTCACAGTGTCGGTGTCTCTGCCATCTGCTCCCGCAGCCACCCACCTCCCACACCCTTGGTGTTTGTGACTTGGGGAAGTTGGCTTCTTCTCTGAGAGTTCAGAAAGGCCACTGAATGCGGCACTCCAGCCTGGAAGGCTGGAAAAGCAGGTCGTGGGCCTGGCATATTTCAATGCGAGTAAATTACATTCTATCAGCCTCATTGCCTTGAATTTCACGGCAAATGTGGGACATTGAACGCCTGGCATTTGACAATCAAGAGAAGGGGAGAGAGAGACAGAGAGAGAGAGAAAAAAGGCTAACGCCTTATTAATGCAAACAATCTCTGATCCAAATGGCTGCAGGCGTGGAGGGGTTGCTATTTCCATGGAGGCAATTGCTGTTTTTCTTTCTGTTGATGCTAATTTCTCAGAAAAATTTAAGGCACTTTGTGTTTCTAGGTTTTTTTTTTTTTTTTTTGTTCCAGATTAGATTTGAAACTAGTGTGCTTTTCCTGGGGGGTGGGGAACCACACTTGGTTTTGGGGGGTTCCGGTATCTTAGGGATTCGGGGCTTTGCCTTTTCACCAGTGTGTGTGTTGCACTTTGCACGGTAGCATCTCGAGTCTGCATCTGTACCCAGTCCTTAGCTGTCCATTTCAAGAGCAGGGCGTGTTGGGATAGTCTGTGTTCATGTGTGTGGAAGCCGTCATGGAGGTCAGCCATTATAATGTCCTAGGACATTATCTCTCAGGTTCTTGTCCTTGTGTGATGTACTTTTTGAAAAAAAACCTTACAAATACATGCTACATTTAAAATATGTATTTAAAAAAAAACCCCTCAACATCTATCAAGCAGAAAATCAAGTGGATTTTTAACATCATTTTCTGTTGTCTTCCTCTGAGATAGGGGCTCACTGCGTGTGTATCCCAGGCTGGCCTTGGAGCTCTCAGTCTTCTTCCCTGGCTATCCCCAAGCGCTAGGTAAGTGATGTCTGCTGCCAGCCCCAGCTCAGGAAGTTTTAAAATATTTTCTTTAAAGTTCTACGTGGTACTCTTTTGTTCTTATTTCAAGAGAGAGTTTGGTACTGTAGCCCAGGGTGGGCCTAAGACTGGTGGTATCTCTCCTCCGTCTTCTGACTACTGGGATTACAGACATGACCCACTTGCTTGGTTTCCACCTATTTTTTTTTTTTTTAAAACATGGGGTCTCTTTTGGCCCAGGCTGGCCTCCAACTCACTATGTAGCCTAGGCCTGCCCAATTCTCTTGTCTCAACTACTGGTTCCTGCTGCCATGTACATGACACTTGTACCATGTAAAGTAAAATTTGACCTCATGTGTGTCTGCCCTCCCAAGGATGAAGTAGAAAAGCTACTGCAGAAAGGCCAACATCAGGAGGGTGTGGCCCAGCTCTGGGAGAACATACGGGTTCTTGATTGTCTTCCTTGCTGTGCCTTCTTGTAGATTCTACTCCATATACTGTGTTCTAGTGGTTGATTTCCACCCCCTGTGGTGAGCGCTATATTTTAATCCATGTTTGAGCTCTTGGTAGGGAAAAAAAAAAAAAAAAAACTAGTTTGTAACCATGTTTTGACAGTAACAAGACAGTCTGCAACAAGTAAGTTGAGCTGTTGTGTCTTTTGTAACTGTGCTTAATCACAATATAGTTCAATAAAGGGAAAGCTTTAAAAGGAGAGGAGAAATGATTAGATCATGCAGACAGCATAAATCCTGGTGTTTGCCCCCAAGGTCAAAGCTGTTGGTAGGGTGAAAGGTTTTTTTTTTTTTCCCCTCCCCTCAGGCTGGCTTCCAATTCTCTACATAGCTAAGAATGACCTGAAACTTTTTTTTAAAAATATTTATTTTAATCTTATGTATATGCATTTTGGCCTGTATGTATGTATGTGTACCTTGTGGGTGTGTGGTGCCCGTGGAGACAGAAGGAAGTTACGGGATCCCCTAGATCTGGAGATGGTTTTGAGCTGTCCTGTGGCTTCTTGAAATTGAACCTAAGTCCTCTGTAAGAGCAGCACCTGCTCTTAAAGGTCTAGACATTTTTTTTTCCAGGCCTGACTTTGAACTTGGGCCTCCACATCCCAAGTGCAGAGATGACTGGTGTGTCACCACATTCTCTTCTGCTCCCCTCACTTCCTACTCCGGAGGGTCCTTATTTAGCAGCTCCTACGTGCAAACATTTCCTCCTCAGAATGCTGTCTTGGAAATCAGCTCCAGGCCAGCCTTGCTTGCAGAAGGAAGCTATGCTGAGTGCTAGTCACACCCAGCAAAGCTTAGTTTTAAATAAGGACCATTTTATTGTCCATATCCGACTCTGCTCAGTCTTGGGCACCTAGGCTTAGAGATGTCCATATATGCCCAGAAACATGTAGCAACATTAAATGTTAGAGATGGAGTTGAATCTCCAAACTCAAGATCTGATTTGTCCTTCCTCCTTGTGCCCTTATCCCCATGATACTGTGGCAAAAGAAACCAAAGACTCCCTATCTTTTAGCAAATTCACTTTCCCTCTCTCTTCTTCCTTCCTTCCTGTCTTCTTTCCTTCTCTCCATTCTCAAATAAGAGTGCTATTTTGGGAGAGTGAAGGAACACCTTGCATTTGGCATATCCAGGACATCGGTAATGCCATCCATGTTCCTTTGAAGATGACCCAGCGAAACATGGAGTGGCTGGTATAATATTGTTTGTAGAGTATCTGCTCTCAGTGAGCTTTTCTATACCTGGAAGAGCTGCCTCTCTTTTATATTCACTCCAAACCCAGAGACCCTATTACTTTTTAAAATTTAAAGTAGTAACTTAGATGAAACCATGGAAACAACACTTTTTCAGTATGCAAACTGAGAGAGATAGTATCCTGCCTGAAGCACAGATTGAGACTTTACCCAAAGTGCTTAGGACAAGAAACGTATGGATTCCATACATTGGAAGCTCTGTGTATACATGGGATGCGTTGGGGGATGAGACCCTAGGCTAACGATGAGCTTCATTTGTGCTTAATACGTAACTTCACACGATACGAATGTAACTTTATGCAATAAACTCATCCCTCTGCTAAGCTGGCCTCTTGTGGAATAGTGCGCTGCTCTGTTGTCGATGCCTGGCATAGGGCGAGGGGATTCTTGTCACATCTCCCTGGGAAGAGTTCAATTCCTATAACCTAACAATAGGTTTTAGTGTTCAGATATTTTTCAGTTAAATAGAAATCCCAGTTGACTCTGGACATGAGTGCTTCTTGAATTTAGTTGGTTTTGGAAAGCTTTGGCAGAGAGATACCCAGCATGTTTGCTGCGATAGGCCATGGGAATCTCGGAGACAGGGAGTTGCCAGGTCTCGTTTTTGTCCACTGGGATGTCAAGGAACATTGACCTAGTTCAGTAATGGCTTTTTTCTTTGCATTTGGGCTGGAACACAGACAGTAGAAAAGGCACGAGTAGAAATACATGGCTGTTGAGTCTAACACCGGTTAGCTTGACCTGCCATCTCTGTTTCTCGGTTCCTCAAAGCTCCTGTGTCTGTGTTGACACAGAACCACTTCATGCTGCTATTTAGGGAGACACTGAAAAGTACATTGAAATGACATCAGCTTATTGTTCCTCTGGGTCTTACTCACGTGGCCATGGATGACAAATAGTGTCTATCAAGTATTTAAGATATACCCGACGTTGAGCTAGATGCTACATATACACTATGTGGTTTGGACCTTTTCCTAACTCAGCTAGGTAGCTTTTGCTTGTCCCATAGGACAGGTAAATAAACTGAGGATTCAGGAAGCCTAATACTTTGCTTAAGTTTGCTCCGTTAAGGGTGGTTTTAGAATTTTATTTTAGCATCTGGACTCTAGCCGTACTCTCAAACAGACTTAACTCCTCAGCTCCCCCAAATGAATGATTCCATGTGGGCAAATGGGTTAAGAAGTGGCCATTTTACACCTGCTCTCTGTGAGGAGACTAGCCTTAGCAACCACCCTAATTCATTCTCTCTCTTTCTTCCCTTGTGTGTGTGTAACGGGTGCTTGTATGTGCAGATACACACGCAGATGTATGGAGGCCGAAGGGCAACCTGGGCTATTGTTCATCAAGCATCACCTATGTGCTTCGTTTTTGAGACAGGGTCCCTCAGAAGCCTAGGGCTTGCTGACTGTGTTAGACTGGTTGGCTAGTGAGCTCCAGGGATCAGACTTTCTCAACCTCCCCTGTTCTTGGATTATAAACAAGCCCCACGGGGCTCAGGATGTTTTTCTTTAGGTCCTTATGCTTCCATGAGACACACTTTGCTAACTGAGCTGTCTCTCTGCTTCCTGATCCACTCTGGACATGGGATGTGGTGTGATGCTGTCATTCTTGGGACATGACAGTCCCTCTCTAAAATTGTTTAAGGCTCCCAGATTTCTGAGAACCGAGGATGGTTATAATCAAGGATCTGCAAATCAAGAGAAAGGGGAAAAAATGACTTTAAAATAAGGAAATAATACCTGGCCAAAAAGTTTTACCCGGGAACTTACTGGTGGCTGTGGTGTAGAAAACTGGGGAGTCTCATTCTTATTGGCTGAGCTCTTCTTGTAGAGTGCTCCAGTGATGCTGTTAGTGTCCTTTCCATGTGGAAAGATCAGCCTCCAGGGATGAAGTAAAGCTCCCCTTCCTGGCACCTCACAAAGTTTTCTCATGCCCAAATAGGAAGCAAGAGGGCGCCCGGGCATTTGCTGCTGAGGAATCTGGGCTGTGCTTATTCATGCATATTTACAAGCTAATTAGTTGTCCATTCATTCATTAGCGTGTTTATAGGGCCACTCGCAAAGCCTCAATTGCGGCTTGGAGAGGAGAGACGGCCAAGGAGGGCCTCAGGGGAACACTTGGGTTAAACAGCGTCACAGCTTGACGCGTGCAGCCCACCCGTCCTCGTAGGCTCCAAACCAGAACTAGTTCAGTGACTCGGACATGCCTTGTCAGTCACCCAGAAGTGAGAGCTTTAATTGGCTCATTCATCTGGCCTTTTTTTTTTTTTTTTAAAGACTTAGTGAGAACATTTCAATATTTTCCTTTTACTCTGCCTGTCCGACTCTCTCTCTCTCATGTGTGTGTATGTATGTATGTATGTATGTGTGTATGTACGTATGTGTGTATGTATGTATACATAGTTGTGCCTATGTGTTCAAGTCTATGTTTATGCATGTATACAGAGGCCAGAGGAAACCTCTCGTATGGTTCCTCTGCATGCACCTGCCTTATTGAGACAGGGTTGCTCGCTGATTGGGCTGGCGAGCCAGCAAGCCTCAGAGATTCATCTCTCTATACCTCCCTAGCTATTGGAGTGCAAATGTATACCATCATACCTGGCTTTAAACAATTTTTAATTTATTATTTTTACCTGGGGGTTGGGGCTTGAACTCAGGTCCTCACGTCACCCCTCTCATCGTTTTTCCTTGCCTCCCATTTAAAAATCGAGATGCATTTTGCATATGGTCATATTCGCTTTTCGGTGCACAAGTCCATGAATAGTGACAGACACACAGAAATGGGTTAAGTAGCACCATGACAAAGTATAGAATAATTTCAAACTGCTGAAGTGTATTTTTCCTCAAAACCACAATAGATCTGCAAGAGATAGACCTATCTTCATAGGAAAGGAAAAAGATTGTATTCTGAGAGAGAAGGGACAGTTGGCAAGGGAGTGGGGCTTTGCAAGCGGTGTCAGGAGTTGTACTGGATAGAGTAGTTCTGCTGACCTGAAGTCCATGTACAGCTTGCTACCAAGTTTAACAAAATTCCTATTTTGGAGTATCTAAGCTGAAGATAGCAAACACTCTGTTCCTGTATCCAGTCTGGTGTGAATTATCATCCATCTGGCTTCTGGTGACCTCCGAATGGCTGGGTTCCAGCTTCGTGACGCCGAGAATCAGCCACGGAGGTGGTGGCTGTGCAGGGTGGCCTGGGGGGAGGCAGGTACTCCGGAGCTGCTCCTTTGCACGAACAGTGAGCTCCTCCAGGATATCAAAGAGAGACAGTTTGTAGAACCCGCGCTTTTGAAAATCTATCCCTACGTTAGATCTGAGGGAACACATGTCTAAGTCTTCAAATTATCTTCAGACTTCCAAATCCCCCCTGCACCTTTGTTTTTCCTGCTCCTGGGTCCTCTGTCTAACTCCTGCAGTTGCTTGCGTGTTTCAATATTTAGTTCCTTCAGTCATTTCAAAATTACTTTAAACTCACCTCCTTCGGAAACCTGCACTCAAACTAACCTCTTGGAAGAGGGGAGGGCACGAGTGAACCATTGCTTATAAAACAGGAAGTCGCTGCTGTCATCCACTTCTTTAGAACCTGCATATATTGGCCTGTTGCCAATTTCCCATCATGCAGTCATGCGTGTAGCAACAGCAGGGTTTGTTGTTCCGTGTTCTGTCTTCTACAGTTATAATTTGGTCTGATGTACAGCTCTCATGTCTATCATTTGTCTATTATCTATATTATTTATCTGTCATCTATAAGCTATTGGCTATTACCTATCACTTGCATATCATCTATCTATCATCTGTAATCTATCATTTTCTATCATTTATCTTTCATCTATCATCTATCACTTATCTATCATCTATAAATCTATCAATCACTTGTCTAGTTTTTGCTAATCATTTGTCTATATCTATTCATTTGTTATCTGTCATTATCTATATGAGGTACCTATCTATGTATCTATCTATATCTATCTTTGGCATTGATCTGTATCATATATGTCTAATTTAGAGCATATCAATCGAGCTATATGTGGCTATCATCTATCTAGTCATATATTTTCTGTCTACTTCGTCTCATATGCACATCTGTCAGCTGTGTTTATCATCTATCTATCTATCTATCTATCTATCTATCTATCTATCTATCTATCTATCTACCATTCCTATAATACCTGTCATGTCCCTCATCTGACTTTCTGTCATATCTGTCACTGATTTGTTGGTCTCTAAACCATCTATCCATGTGCTGCACAGGTTATCTTTCGCAGGTCTCAGTTACCTCACTTATAAAATAGGATTGGTAAGAGTGCCTCACGGGGTTGTTAAGAGGCTTATCAACGTGTATACGTGAATATATATAATAGTTAGCCTAGTTCCTGTTATGTGGGAAGACCCGTTATTAACCTTTATGTTCTTTATGACCTCTGCTTCTCATTCCTTCCTCCATAGTCTCTTCATGCTAGCAACACCACGCTGCCTCCTTTGGAACATCTCTCAAATCTTTCTTCGGGCAAGTTCCAGCCCTGGCAGGAACAAAGCAATTCTGCTCCACTCTCTCCGTGGCACATTTCTTCCCTGGGTCTGGGGCTGAAACATGTAGATTCCTGTGTGCATAGCGTTCGTCTTGATTTCCCTCTTTCTTTACTGCTCTGGTTTCTAGAATATGTGCTAGAAGTACAGTTTTGAGTGAGCAGGTAATAGTGGTGTCACATCCATCACTGAAGGGGCTGGAGAACAAGCAGAAGGAACCCACCACCTGATTTTGTATGGCCTGTCAGCTTGATATACATGTATATGTATTTGTGCCTGAGCGTGTTGTATAGTATGTCAGTATAGATGAGGGTTTATATATGGGAGGGTAGCAATCAATTTCAAGCGTTATCTCTTAGAAGCCCTCCTCTCCCTTTTGATAGAGTTTCTCACTAGCCATGGGGCTCACCAATCTGGCCAGGCTATCTGCCGGGAAACTGGGATGGCAAACACTCAGCCTGGCTCTTTTTCCATGGGTGCTGGGGTCAGATTTCAGTCTTGATGTTTCCAGGCAAGCACTTCCATGGTTGAACTGTCTCTCCAGCCCTTCTCTGATTTCTTTTAAGAAAACTTTTTTTTTTTTTGACTATGTAGCCCAGGTTAGCTTGTAATCTTTGTAAACTTGCAATCCTCCTGCCTCAGTTTCCTGAGTGCTGGGGTTATAAATCTGTACTACCCAAGTTTTACATTCAGAGTTTTAAAATACATAAAGAATATTTTATAACACATGAAGATTGTACATAATAATGCTATTCTCCATAAAGTTTTATGGGACCACAGTTATGTTTGTTTTCACTGTTCTGTGGCTCTAGTACAACACAGCTGAGGTGAATAGCTTGGATTAAAGCTGAAGTGGCCTGCAAACCTGAAATATTTTCTGTTTGGCTTTTTATAGGATATTTGCTGATCACTGGCTTAGAATCTCATTCTAAGTAATCTGTCCCATCTCAAAAAAAAAAAAAAAAAGAAAAATTGAAATCCTGGATGAGAAGTAATGTTTGAGAACAGATTATCTGAGTGTACTATCCTTTTTCTTTCTTTCTTTCTTTCTTTCTTTCTTTCTTTCTTTCTTTCTTTCTTTCTTTCTTTCTTTCTTTCTTTCTCTCTTTCTCTCTCTTTCTTTCTTTCTTTTCTTTCTTTTTTTGTGTTTTTCTCTGTGTAGCTTTGGCTGTCCTGGACTCACTTTGTAGACCAGACTGGCCTCAAACTCACAGAGATCCACCTGCCTCTGCTCCCCAAGTGTTGGGATTATAGGTGTGTTCCACTGTGCCCCACTTGGAACACTATCTTTTTTTTAGGGTTAAATTTTTTTTATTAGTTACATTTTATTCACTTTGTATCCCCACATAAACCCCTCCCTCCTCCTCTCCTAATCCCGCCTTCCCTCCCCCTTCTTTACGCATGCCCCTCCCCAAGTCCACTGATAGGGGAGGTCCTCCCCTCCTTCCTTCTGATCTTAGTCTATCAGTTCTCATCAGAAGTGGCTGCATTGTCCTCTACCGTGGCCTGGTAAGGCTGCTCCCCCCTCAGGGGGAGGTAATCAAAGAGCAGGCCAATCAGTTTATCTCGGAGGCCGTCCCTCTTCCCATTACTATGGAACCCTCTTGGACACTAAACTGCCATGGGCTACATCTATGCAGGGGTTCTAGGTTATCTCCATGCATGGTACTTGGTTGGAGTATGAGTCTCTGGAAAGACCCCTGTGTTTGAATTTTCTGGTTCTGTTGCTCTCCTTGTGGGGTTCCTGTCCTCTCCAGATCTTACTATTTCCTACTTCTTTCATAAGATTCCATGGGCACTATCTTTTTAAAAATTAGTTTTTAAAAAGTTTTTTTTTTTTTTTTTTGGTCTGCAGGTGTGTTTGTGTACCATGAAATATGAGTGCAGTATCCTTGGAGGTCAGAAGAGGGCCATGGATCCCCTGGAACTAGAGTTATAGATTGTTGTTAGCCACCATATGGGTGCTGGGAATTGAACCCAGGTCCTCTGCAAGAGCAGCCAGTGCTCTTAGCTCTGACGCTATCTCTCCAGCCCTAGGAACGCCATCTATCCCGAGTTGTGGTTGCAGGTTTTCAGTGTTTCCTTGTCCCTGATTGTTGCATCCAACATGTTTGATGGGCTACATGTTAAGAGAGTCCACGTGAAATGTCCATGTCGGTTGCCCAGTTTTGTGGACAGCTGTACAATCTGACCTTGTCATCTTGGAGGGCAGAGTTTCATAGGGTTTGCTTCCTTGTTGTTCGCAAAGTCTTTGTTTCTTTGTGAACCACAGCAGTTTTTCTTAGCTTCTTTTATGGATGTTTGAAACTGGGCCCTTTGTACTGAATATCTTCACACATCTTAAAACAGAGAAACTTTGGGCTTTTCAGCTCTGCACACAGAAGGAGCCCTGGTATTGTCTTTCGCTCAGCGTGATTGACTCATTCCTTAAATAAAACTCCATTCTTTGTTCTCAGTGCCCCGCTAACTGCCATATTCAAATTATTTGTTCTTGTCTGAAACGCTTCAGTCTGTGCCAGTTACTTTGCGAGCTCACCAACAATTAAGCGCAATGTTTACAAAGTAAATTGACACCTATTCTAGAGAAATTCTGCAAAAACAAAGAGGGAAATCCAAATAGCAGAATGGGAGAAACAGGCACTCCATCGGGCTGTCTTTTGTTTTGTACATAGTGTGTTACTGATGACTTGTCCAAGTGTAGAACAGTGGATCGCTGTGCTGTAAAGTAGGGGCTCTACTGGCAGGAAATTAGAAGCATAGATGCCACAAAAGGCCTAACTCTAGTTTGGCAGGCCATGTATTTCTTAGGCCATAAGAGCTAGGCCAGGGAAGAGGCAGTGGATTGGTTGGAGGTAGAGGCTCACTTTGGCTTCTAACCTGACCCTATCAGTAGGTTCTCTTGTCCCTAACTTCCACATAAGGCCATGTTAGATATGTTAAGTGTGTGGAATTAAAGTAGGGTGGGGGGTTTGGTCTATTTGTTTTGAGATAGGGTCTCATGTAGCCCGGGCTGGTCTCAGAGTCACTGTAGCCAAGGATAATTCTCCTGCCTCCCCTCTGGAGTGCTGAGATTATAGGCGTGTGCCACGGCACCAGTTTATAGGGTACTGGGACTGGCTCCTGGGCTTTGTGCATGTAAGCTGCCCATCCAGTTGCACCCCAGCCCTAGTTCTTCTGTCTTCCTACTATAGATTGAGCATTCCCCAAATCTGAAACTTTTCCAGCGCCTATTTAATGCCCCCAAAGGTAAATTCAACACCAGGAAACTTGGCTCTGTGTACAAAATTATGAAAAATATTGACTATTTTTACTTACAGGTGGACAGGTGAAAGGAATCGATGTGGGATGTAACTGAATGTTGTGTTTAGACTTGATTATCAACCCCAAGGTCTTTCCCTGTGTGTGTGCAAAAAGTGTAAGCTGTTTTGGTCCCAAGCAGTTTGAATGCTGCATACTCAACCTGTAGTGAGTGCAGCCTCCTCCCCTCCCCCCACCTCCCCCCCCCATCCCTGCCACTCCTGGAACCTGGATTAGGAGAGCACTCCCTTTGTACTGCAGACCCTAGCACTCACCAAGGACCTGCTCCTCCTCAGCTATTTCCCCCTCTGCGGGAGCCAGCCTCAGGCAATTCCACTACGAGCTGTTTTGCCAACCCATCTTCTGTATACATTCCTCTTGGCACAATGCTAGAGTCACTTCCACACCTGTGCTCGCAGTAGTGGGCTTGCCTCCTTGATGCAGGGCCTCAAGCTGGGTTTGAACTCACGGTCCCCTTGCCTCGGCTTCCCAAGAGCTGCATCACAGGAACATGCCATCTCACTTAGCCAAACAAACAAGCCTTTAAAACTGTTCATAATAGGTCCGCTCTCCCCACAGTAATCCTGATTTTCTGGTTATCAGTGAAAGAGAAGTCCAGCTTGATTAAACAGCTTACCTAGTTCCTTCGGGAAAGTTTTCCTTAGTTTATTCTTTCAGCTTTCTTCCCTTGTCTACGCTCTTTTCCACGAAGGCTTCCGGGTGTGTATATGTGAGGCATTTGGGTGCACAGTGACAGGTGACAGGAGAGAAGGAGGTGGGTCACACACTAGGGACCTGGTGCGGTTGTGGAATTGCAAGGCTTCCAGGGCTCTGCTGTCAGTGGGAGGAACTGCAAGGTTTCCAGGGGCTCTGCTCTCACTGTCAATGGCCCTTGAGTTTGTCACTATTGGTCCCTTCTGTCTCACCATGGCCAGGACCGGAATCTCCCAGCCGCCCCACTTCTTCCTAGCACTACCTCTGAGCATCTGTCTTAAATCTCATTCTCAGATTCCCAATCAAGGACATCTCTCCTCCATTCTGTGGGCCTCAGACCCCTGTCCTTACCTTCTCTCAGTCCATTAGGACTTCTGGTCTCTTCTACAGGCACAGACAAGCAGCGAATAGATACTTTCCTTGTCATATAGGAGGGAAGATTTTAGAAAGGTAAACTGAGACCTTCTGCCTCATCTTCCCTGCCCCCAGGTTACTATAGCATATCACTGGGAGAGGAGAGCTGACCCCTACATAGTCTTTGTAGCCACTGAGAGCTTTATGAGAAGGAAACTCTTTCTTGACATTCATTTCCCATTGAATCTGAGTCCCATTGTCTCCCTCCCTCTTCCATGGTTCTAGCCTGGGAATGAAGATCAGAACAAACATTTCTGTCTACCATATTGTAATCTCCCTGGGGTATAAAAAGCAGTCTTTCTCTTTCTTCTAGAAACATTCTGGCCTCTAACCTCTTTCACCCCAGCTGGAAGAACAAAATGGCTGCCAGGGGGAGTGCTTCCTGGTGGTGGTGGTGGTGGCAGGGGAGGAGAATGAAGATCATGTCAGTTCATTCCTTTTAGAAGATGTCATTGGATTCAGGGCAGCTTCTAGTCTGAAGGGCAGAGGGCTTTGCCCATTGTGGATAGTTGTGATTCCTGCTCATAGCTTTCAGGAATCAACCTGGATTGTTAAGAACCATGGCTGGCCTCGTTTTATGCTGAGGACACAGAATGTTTCTGTCCTTGAATGTGCTTTAGAGCCAAAACACTCTGGAGCACAGGGAACATTAAGTACTCTTTTGTCAGATGATAAAAACAAGACAGTTTTCCATCAAAGGAAATTATTGTGATTGAAGAAAAAGCCAGCTAATTCCTGGGGATCGGTCTTGGAAAAAAATCTCATGGTGAACTGAAGTGAAATCAGGTTGGGTGGATATCCAGGGCCTTGTGAAACATAAACTAGCCACATAGCTTTGAGCTGAGGAGTAACTGAGGACTACTGAAGAGATACACTTTGACTTTTTTTTCCCTGTTGTGGTAGGCACTCTGGGGACCGGACAAGCGGTGACTCTTCATTTCTTTGATTTTGCTTTCCTCCTTATCTTGGTACTTAATGCCATGTCTAGCTCTTAGTGTAGAATAAGGTTTTATACATAGTGATTTCCTTCTGTGTGCCAGTTTCTGGGTGGGGCACGGAGAGACCAAGATTAAGTAAGTCCTGTTTTATCTGGGTGCTTGTTCAGAAGAGCTGGTTTATAGGAGCTAAACATGAAGGAGTGTTATCTTTGGGCACAGACATGGGAAGATGGTGTCATCAGCCTTCTCCCAAAATAAATCTAGCTAGAAGGACCTGGCACACACATGGGGCATCTGTCTCAAGTGCTGGTTTGGATCACAGTCCTGAAGATTAGACTCAAGGCCTGGTAGAGTCATAAGATCAAATATGTACAGTAGGATAGCAGTAGTTATCGAGATGGCCAGTAAAGTTGTCCTAAGACATTGTGTTCCCTTCTACTGGACATGTGGATCCGATTGGCTGTCTTCACCAAGATCACCTGGCCTTTCGTTTCATTTATTCTAATTGTCTTGGCAAGGCAGTGCAAGCAGTCAGTCTGTCAGCTCTGTATGTACTCCAAGTCCCTTAGGAAGGTTCTGAAAATGTAACGCAAGGGCTCCAGGGTGTATTCTCAACTCACTGTCTTTATAAACCTGACAGTTCCCCTGCTTTTGTGAAGCTGGCCTTCTCAGCATGAGGAACTAAAGATATCCAACGACCATGGCAGCAGCCATGTAGTGCATTCTTCCTTTTCCCCTCCTGGAAGGGGTTTGTTCGAGTGAGCTTCTGAGCTGACTCTGGGGCTCTGTGGGTCTGTCTTCCATGACTGTGACTAACTACCCGACAAAAACACCTTAAAGAGGGAAAGGGTTTTTAAGATCACAGTTTCACTCCATGGTTGGCTGGGTACCATTGCTTTTAATACTTTTGCAAGTACTGCAGATTAGAGACATCACAGCAGATAGATGTGGGGAGAGAACTTCAGAAAAAAGAAGAAGAAAGAGAGAGAGAAAAAAAGAAAGAGAATAAATACCATTTAAAGGCACAGCCGCAGCAACCTGTCTCTTCTGTTTAGGCCTCACTCTTGAAATCCTGCTCAGTTATGCTCAGCAATGGATGGATCTGTCAATGAAGTCTTTCAAACTCACTGTGTCTTCCATATCTCTAGAAGGCATGTGAAGATTCATTGGGGTTCTTTGATTGAAGGCCATTTTTCAAGCTCCATATAAGCAATTTTTTTCCATGTGTACATTAAATTGGCAATGTGTGGGTTTTTTTTGAGCTGACATTTTTCCTTTGATACTCCTGTATAAGTCCTTTTATTAGAGTTCGTAAAAATGACAGAAGATATAATCACATTGAAAATCATTTATTTTATTTCAACAGGACACTAAAAACTTCAAAATAAAGTGAAGGTACGTAATGTCTTATAGATAAGGATAATTCCATCCCGAATGGGAAAAGCAAGATAATGCTTTCCTGGCATAGTTTGGAGTACTATCCATAAAAGCACAATTTACCAAATTCAGGTAAAAGTCAGACAATACTTGAACACTCTTAATAAGAAAGTGCGCATTGTCAGTGAGGAAGGTCTGGGCATGTGACATGCCAGGACACCGTGACATTATGGGTGCGCAAGGGAGGGGACTGTCCCTCCTCTCTGTTGTTGTTGAGAGAGGAACTAACGTGAGTTCGGAAATGAAAACATCATTCAGCTGTCGTGCCTAGGCTACTGAGAAGTCACGTGACCATGGTAACAGTGGGCTTGACTACAAGAGCTCTTTGAGAAGAGGTGAATAGGTTTGAGGAGAAGACAGCACTGGTGTGTTGGTTTTGGTCTTTTCTCCACCACATTCAGTCTATAGAAACTCCATGGTTTTAGCTTAGTGATGAGTGGGTCATGGACATGGAAGATTACAACCTGCTGGCAAAACGTAGTGCCATCGCCTTGTTTAATTACATTCAAAGGGTTAAAAGCGAATGGTAGTTCAGGCTTGTGGAGGCGTCTTAGTGTTATATCATTGTCACCAGATACCCAAGCAAATTGACCTAAAGGAGAAAGCTTCGTTTTGGCTTGCTGTTTCAGAAATGCCAGTCCTGAATGGACCAGATTCGTGTCTTATGGGCCTGTGGGGGAGGCAGAGCACAGTAATGAGGGGTTGTGGTAGCTCAGAGCTGGGACTCAGAGAGAGGAAGGGACTGGGGTCCATTCATCATCCCTGGTGACTTACTTCCTCCAGCCAAGCTCAGTTTCCTGGTTTGCATCACTCCCTGATGCCTTCACATGGTGACGCTGTCAGTGAATCCACTGATGAAGTCAAGGCTTCCCTGAGCCAGTCTCTCTCCAAAGTCCCACTGGTTGGCAGCCCAGTGTTTAACACAGGGCCCTTGGGGGAGAGCACTTCCCACTAACCCATATCAGGAGGTTTCGAGTCAGCCAGGTGAAGCTGCATCTGGCCATTGTTTCAAAGATGTCAAACATGTCCTAAACTGTCCCTACTCACGTGGCCCACCCCACATGGGTGACAAACTTTTGTCCACTCTTCATGATGATCTTTCAGAAGTTCTATCTTGACACTGGCTTCAACAATCCCAGAGGCAGAAAAATAGACTTTTGAACCTCAGAAAAGTTTCAGCTTTTTTCACTGATGTGACCACCCAGGGCTCCTGGTGTTTCACCAGCTAAACTGACTCGGGGCCACATCAGAGAAGAGGCCGATGGAGCAATGCGAGCCTCTTCCTGGCCTGGAATGTGCCTTGAACATCTGCCAGGAGCCCCGCTGGCAGCTACGGGCATACTTGAAAGCCGATTGTGTTCTCTTGCTCTAATGTCCCACCGCATTAAATATCCCCCTCCCAAACCAACCTGCCAAATGACCCGCTTTTGTGTTTGAGGATCTCCCTTTGAATCGATCGAGCTTACGCCCACTGGTCCCGTGTTTTCTGCTGAGGACACTGCGGTTACTTGCTGTCTCATGGGGGTGCGGGACCCCAGTGAGGACTGCCCTGCAGATGGGAGTGGTGGAGCGCATGCTCCAGAGCCTTCTTTGGGGACACTCCAGACAACTCCTTATCCTGAAGGGAAGTTCCTTGTGTTGCGCGTTGGTTCAGTCTCCCTCTTGCTCTCAGCTTCAAGTGAAGGCTTTCATGTACTTGAAATCAATACTATTCCACTCTCCTCTCTTTTCTTGCCCGAGTGCGGGGAGTGTATCTCTTTTCATTTCCATGGGTCCACTTTGTCTTCTTTCATGTTCCCTTTCAATTCCGCTTTGCGCCTAGCCTGGATGTAGGAAAAGCAGTAACACAGGAAGTGAGGTCAAACCCAGGCTTGAGCACTTCAAGGGAATTCAGGAAACAGGCGAGCACAGCTTTCTTGATAGCCCAGGGGGAATCGGGTGGTCTCAGACTCAGAAGGGAGGCCGCCCTGAATCCAGCGAGGGGGTCTACCTTCCCCCTTCAGTCTCTAATTCTCCATCTCCCTGCAAAGATAAAGGGACATCTGGCTCACTCCCACCTCTGTACCTTCCGTGGGACACAGGTACGGGGACACCCTGCCTACCTAAGTTAGCACAGATAGTCTGGTGGTTTGTTTGGATTTGGTAGGTGGAGACATACCATACTGCGCCTTTACTTTCAGAAAAGCACTTCCAGTCATTTCTGAGGGTGCCTTTCCTTCACTGCTCCTCTCCTTCCAGACCCTACCTGGTCTACCTGCGGTCTGCAGAATCCAGCCCAGGTGGATTTGACTCATCACTGAATGAGGCAGAACTCACTGGGACGAAGCAAAGTCTGATGGGGTCACTGCTGGCCTTCCCTTGCCTACTGCAGACACACTCCTGGGCTTGGTGAGCTTGGGGACCATAGCCAAGGCACTGGCTCAGCTCTGCGCTTCTCTCCATCTGTGAGCTTGTGCCATCTCCTCGTGCTTCAGGGCAAGGTCTACTCAGCCCTGGAGGTAACATGGCAGACAGTTCAGTGTGAGTCCTCCCAACTTTGACTTCCTCGTTAACCAAGGTGGTAGCTGGCTTTTCTGTTGTGTGTCTCTTCAGAAGCCCAGAGAAGATCAGATGTGTATTCAGTCTTGAGATTATGACACGCGCAGCAGCGAGGGGCCAGAGAGGCCACTCGAAGAATTTTATAGTGGTCTCAGATCTCTCTTAACCATAGAGTCTAACCTTGACCAGAGCCCCCTCATGTATTCCTCTAGAGACTCACTCCGGCTCTCCTTCTACTTCCCATTTAAGGCATTGCTGTACCCCATGGCACATCCAGGTGTCTTTGTGTAATGTCTGGTCTTCCTTAGAGCATGACACAATTTTCACAGTCTTTTTGGAGGATGAGGGAATAATGGGAACACATCTGTGTAACTACATGTTTGCATCTTTCTTCTGTTTAAAATCATGTATGCATCGTGAATCATACGGTAATTGATGGACTGTAGGTATTTCAGTATAGGGGGCCAATGTAAAATTTTACATTCCACTTTCTGGAGGCCCCCAGTTGATTTGGAAAAGGAACCAGGCTTTGCGTCTCTCTTCTCTCCCTTGTATAGAGTTGCTCCCTGGTCTTCAATAAATGTTAGAACAAGTGGCTAGAAGCCCGAGTAGAAAGGATCTATTTACGGGGACTTCTGATAGTCCCACTGGAGCAGGAGGGTTTCCGGCTTACTGTCTTTGCTGTCTGTAAGCCTGTATTAGGTGTTTGCTTGGATCATGGAATCTTAAACTTGAGTGTGAACACCACCTTTCTTACAGCAATCTCCACCCTGAGTCCCTGACACTTACAGTCTGGAGAAAATTTGTGAAGACAATGATTTAGTAGTAGTCCTCAAAGAAACAGCCAGTGGTCTGAGATGTTCATTTATGCACTCCGTGCACATGTAATACTGGCACCTGAGCAAATAGCAAAGGAAAAAAAACCCCAATGAATAAAAACTAAAGGCCCCCATTTCAAATAATCTCATAGGCCAGAAACTAAGTATCAAAAGATGCTTTTTTTGCTGGGCTTGGTGGTGAGTGCCTGCATCCCGGCCCTTGGCCAGGGAAGGTGCAGGTAGGAGACTGGGAAGTTTGGAGTCAGACTGGCCCTCATGGTGACAGTAAGTCTCATAAAATATCATCATCATCATTAGCAGCAGCAGCAGCAGCAGCGACAAAAATAATATTGTTTCCTGAATGAGTTGTGTTTTGTTCATTTTAACCTTGTGCCGATTAGGTTTTGTCTTTGAACAACTTGACACATCCCAGATTCATCTGGGAAGAGAAAAACCTCAGTTGAGACATGTCTCCACTAGATTGGCCTGTAGGTAAGACGAATGTGAGAGGGCCCTGTTGACCACACAGCACCGGGCAGGAGCTCCTGAGTTGTATAAAAATGGGAGCTGAGCCAGCCCTGAGGAACGAGCCAGTAAACAGCATCCCTCTATGGCCTCTGTTTCAGTTCCTGTCTCAGTTTCCCTCATAGATGGATAGGGACTAGCGATTTTAAGTCAAATGAACCCTTTCTTCTGGTATTTGCTTTTGGTCATGATGACCAAGAAGTACAAAGCAAACTCGGATGAATCTTCTATTCATAGCTGTGTAATCTTAAGGGATGGCTGACTGTAGGGTCTTGATGATTCCTTGTATAGATTAGGATGTGTGTGTGTGTGTGTGTGTGTGTGTGTGTGTGTGTGTGTGTGTAATAGACCTGGGTTTTGTTTGTTTATTTGTTTTTATTTCTCCAAAATAGTCCCAAATAAACTGGAACTTTGTAAGGACTTACGGGGAGGCTGGGCAATGGAGGGAATAGAAACAGATATTGAAAACAAAACTCCAACTGCTTCAAGAACCTAGCAGAAGTAGAGAAAACTACAGACAGCTGAAGGCCAGCTTTGCCCAGAGGAAAACAAATGTGTTTCCGATGGTGGGTGTTGGGACCAGGTTTTTCCACATTCTTGGCTTCTTAATCTGGAACTTGAAATAAAGGTTCCCACAAGCTGAAAAATGGCGACGACATACTCAAGGGCCTTGTCATTGTTTGGGGCTTCCTGTTACAGGGTTCAAGGGAAGGCGGAGTTTGGCTATTACAGGGAGCAGGACATGTGGACAAGTGGGTCTGTGTTTCAACTGATGGACTTTAGTCACAGAAGCTTCTACCAATTTGTCCTTTCCCACAATGCCTCTGAGTTTAATCGTACACATACCTCATTGCATACGTATGAAACCTGTCCAGGTCAGACTGACTCATTGCCTGTAGTTCCTGGATGTGTTCTAGGATGAGTCTGGGTGGAAATGGGAGTAAGGAGGGTGTCAACACAGGGTTATGCAGGATGAGCATTGTTCAGTCCATTGTTGAAAGCAGGGCACACATGCAGCTCGATGCCGGCGGAGACGGTCTCAGGTTCCTGTGTGCACTGGGAGGAGAGGAGCATGTGGGAAGGGCCCTTGGTTGTTGGGTTCATTATTAAGCAAGGAGGGTATGCAAAACCCCAGTCAAGTAGAGTTCCATACTGCTAAACTCTTCCCTACGGTGGACGGCTTCAAATAGATGTCAGAATGCCTGTCCCTGTGCCTCAAGGAAGGCCCTTTTATAAGCAAACTTTCTTCTTTCCATTTCCTCATCTATTCCTCTCACCCCATGGATGCAAGGAGCAATGAGTTGAAAATAATCATTCTTGGTGGGATAGTTTTACAGTAGAAACTTGTGGGATTGCCAATTATTTTATAATTAGGTGTTAGATTAAGTGTGTGAAGGGAAGAAAGCCGAGGGATGGATTTGCAAAGGGCTGTAGCATCCACGCAGGGTGCTGAGAAAGCAGCACCCGGGAATGTTAATGGGCACCCTGGAGATGAGTCTCCCAGGGCCGCACACACTCTGTCTTCCCAAACCATCTCCTTCCAGCTGTCACTTCACTCGTCCCCATCTGTTTCTTATGCTCTAATAAACGATAGCACTAATTTATTTAGCACCTTTCATCGGAGCCCCCCAGGGCCACTCCAACTCTGTAGGGATCCACAGCCAAAGTGCGATGACTCGGGAGTGGACACATGGCCTGCTGTTTCTGGATGTCAGTACCAGACTCTGAAATAGGGCTTTGCCTTCAGGGAGGCACACCATCAGTGGTGTGATTTTTCTGTTGCCCTTTTCAAATCCCTTTAGCCTTGAGAATGGAAAATCCGACCCATTTCTCTAGGGCTGTAAATATCCTGGGAGTTGTTTGCCAGGGAAGATCCAGAGTGTTTGTAGATATTTTTGTGGTGGCTTCTGGAAATGTTTATTGTATTTCCCTCGGGTCTTTTGAATGTGTCCAAAGGGAAGGAGAAATACTTAACATTCATTTTCTTTTCCTCTTCTCTTTCTGGGGTGCAGAGGGTTGAACTCTAGGCCTTGCATATGCCAGGCAAGGACAACCCTGTAGAGCTACGTACTTATCTGTTTTTGAACATTTTTTGAACATTATTTTGAGACAGGGTCTCTCTAAGTTGCCCAGGCTGGCCTGGAACTCATTTCTAGTCCAGGGACTTCTGTAAGCTTCCTTCTATCCTTCTGCCTCAGTCTCTGGAGCAGCTGGGGTTACAGACTTGTGCTATCCAGCTTGGTTGGTAACATTTTGTACTATTGGGGGTAATGTTAAGCTCTGACTGGCTACTTGTGCCTTCTTTGGTGCTTAGAAGCTAGGGGAGACCTTGGAGCAAGAAGATCAGTTGGCAGCCATGACCGTGACCGATTGCTTTCAGACTTTGAACTTGTAGGCTGCTGTTCATTTGCATATTGCTCCAATTCAGAAAAGGGCATGCTTTTCAATATTTAAGAGAAATTTGCCATACAGAATTCAGAATACAGTAAGACAGTTGGCTCAAAAAGTTAAGAACATGCATTGATTTCTTATAAACCGACACTTCAAATTCAGAGTTTTTGAGCCAAGTGCAATTTGTTGATGTTGACAATTTGTCGACTACAGGGGAGGCAAATGCCAGGAGCTTTAAATAACAAGCCAGGGAATCCCACATATGAGAAAGAGAATGTGAACAAAGCCCACATGTTTGAATCAGAGGGATTTGCAAGGTTGAAAGGGGCGGAGATTCACTCCCAGATACCAACAAGTTTCCAGCTTGGCATAGCCAACCCTTTTCTCTCGTAACAATTGTGAAGTTATTTTGAAAGGAAACACCTTTGGTGGCATTTTTCTGGAGGATATCAGGGTAAAAGGATAGCAGAGACGTGTTGCTTAAAGTATGATTTCATTATCTCGGGTCTGGTGAGATACCGGGACAGACAATAGAATAAAATCGAGACACACCGTCTAAATGTTTCTTTCTTCTGAAGATTTCCTTTCCTCTATGACTCTTTTCAGTCAAGAGTGGCCACCAAATGATACTCTCAGGCTTTCCCAGGTTCTGGAGGCAGCAGTCATTGCTGACTCCATTCCCCTCCTGTCCCATCAATTGTGGATCCCTCTTGTCTGCTTTATACTGGATGGAAGCTGCTTTTGTGAGAAAATCCCCATGACGATGCTGTGGTTTGAGTAGGTTTGGCCACCGTAGACTCATGTGTTTGAATGCTTGGCTCATAGGGACTGGCACTATTAGGAGGTGTGGCCTTGTGGGAGTAGGTGTGGCCTTGTTAGAGGAAGTGTGTCACCATGGAGAAGAGGCCTTGAGGTCTTAAATGCTCAAACTCTGCCCAGAGTCCCTTTCTGCTGCCTGTGGACCATGAGGCAGAACTCTCAGCTCCTTCTCCAGCATCGTGTCTGCCTGGATGCTGCCATGCTTCCCACCATGATGATCATGGACTAGACCTCCGAAACTGTAGGCCGGCCCCAATGAAATGATTTCCTTCAGAAGAGTTACCTTGGTCATGGTGTCTCTTCCCAGAAATAAAACCCTAACTAGCATAGGTGAGGACTTTAAGGTCAGCACTCCTACAAACTTCTCGTAAGCCTCTCTCATGGTGCAGCAGTAACCCCAGAGAGTGCTAACACACTGGTTGTCCTAGCACAATGTTGCATTAACAAGCAGGGGCAGATCTGTCTTGGAGGCCCGTGTTTATCAACCCCTAGGCTCTATTTGGAGTCAACACTGTTTTGGGGGTTCAAACCCGTCCCACATTCCTTAGTACCTTTGCTTAGTGCTTTACTGTGACAAGCTACATCCTACCATCTGTCACTGATGTTATCTTAGAGATGGTGAACCCAGGATTGTCCTATGCCTGAGTCACTTCTCTGGGGAGCTTTGCCTTTCTGCTGTCTTTGTGTTTTTGCTGCCTGCAGTTCCTCCCCTTTTGTCTGAAGTCATGAAGCCCTTACTTGAAGTGAGGCCTTAGTCTACTGAGGCTTTTCCTGAAGACTGGATTTGGTGAAACCTCCTCATTAATGGATGCTCAACTAAAGTTTCCTGTGTACTTTTACAACTCTATGTTTATCGCTTGTCCCTTTCACATGGCACTAAGCCCTTAGAGGGTAGCTTTGTGTAGAGTCCAGCCCTTGATGTATTGGGATTTCTCTGTATAAAATTGCCAAAGCATGAACTAACAGTTGTTGCATTGAGATTCATTCATTCATTCATTCATTCATTCATTCATTCATTCATTCATGTATGATCCAGTGTTCTATTGGAAAGCTGGTACAGGTGTTCTCATCAAAGTAAAGATTGAGGATGTCTTAGGGTTTTATTGCTGTGAAGAGACACCATGGCCATGGCAACTCTTATAAAGGAACACATTTCATTAGGGCTGGCTTACAGTTCAGAGGTTTAGTCTGTTATCATCATGGCGGGAAACACGATGGTGTGCAGGCAGACATGGTGCTGGAGAAGTAGCTGAGAGCTCTTCATCTTGATCTTCAGGCATCAGAAGAAGACTGTGAGCCACACTAGGCATAGCTTGAGCATTTGAGACCCCAAAGCCCACCCCCATAGTGACATACTTCCTCCAACAAAGCCACACCTACTCCAACAAGGCCACACCTCCTAACAGTGCCTCTCCTCAGAGCTGAACATTCAAACACATGAGTCTATGGGGGTCATTCCCAGTCAAATCACTGCATGTGGTATCTATGAGAGACGTGATGTGATGCCCAGATGTAACGTAGTACGGTGATATGTCTTTGCCATATTTAGGCACTTTAATCCAAATATTTGATTTCTTTTCAAATTGAGTTCAGCTACAACTTCCAGGCACAAACTTTTCAATATATGTCAATCAAAGATTCTTTTCTACCTGGGGGGTGGGTGGGGAAAGGACTTACTATCTATGCATAGCAGAACTCAACTGGACATGAAAACCCAAGAGTCAAGCATTCTAACTTTCTTTAGTTTCTTTTTTTTTTTTTTAATTAAAAAAAGGAAAGAAAGAAAGCTAGCAGAAGGTGCCTTTTCAAGGACAGCCAACCTGAGAAAAGCTACCAAGTGGAAAATTCTGAGTTAAGATGCAATTGTGTTATTAATTGTGTTTTAGGGCCTTTTACAAAAGTCATAACATGGCAAATTTGAGATGAATAGCGGCTTTTCCGTTGAAAGTTGAACTTCGTGGCTGGAAGAAGCCTAGTAACTGAACTATCATGCATTTCCTGGGCTTAAGGAAGAAAGCTCTAGCCAAAGGTGATATGGTGAATGGAGATTAGCACCTCAATTCCGAGTTTTCATCCCCAGAAACAAAACAAAACAAAATAAAATTAAAAACCAAAATAACAAAATAAAACAAAAAACTGCTTCAAAGGGAATGTGAAACACATGCTTAAAGGACACAGAGTAGAAACAATCTGACCTGGGCTGGCACTGGGGCCAGTGGACACATTTTGGTGGTAGTGAAGATGTGGGGAGGGCCAGGTACAGAGTCATCCTGGAAGGCAAAGGCAGAAGAGGAGAGGAAGGGGCATTCCCCAGGGAAAGGGTGGTCAAGCCTCTGGGTCCTAGTCATGGGATTAAAAAAACATTTATTTTATTAACTTTTTGAGAATTTCATACATGGGTACTATATTTTACATTATTTTCACCCCATACTTACTCCTTCCAAATACTCCTGTGTTCCTACTCCCTCTCATGGCCTTCCTGTCTTTAATTATTGCTATAAACACACACACACACACACACACACACACACACACACACACACACACA
>NW_026596034.1:24177638-24251717 GCF_907164565.1 Psammomys obesus
ACACACACACACACACACACACACACACACACACACACACACACACACACTGAGTATATTTAATGTTGTTCACATGTATATAAGGCTGATCACTTGGGATTGGATAACCTGTTGGGGGTTCATCCCTGGAGATGATGGATTCCCATTCTCCTAGCAGCCATTAATCACCTTGTAGCTCTTCATCTAGTGATGAGGTCTTGTGGAATTCCCCCCTGTCCAGGTTTTGAGATGCACTTTGGACATAGGATGCTCAGGGATCCTAGAAGTGCATAAGCAGTTCCTTTGCAAAGGTCACCCTCTGTGTGTCTACTTCAGACAAGAGTATCTTTGATTTCCCATTGAGATCAGCACTCTTACAAACTGCCTTCTGTATTATGTATTAGTCAGGGTTCTCTAGAGGAACAGAACTTGGGGATCAGTGGCCCCAGGATGGAAGTCTTTGGTGGGGTTCTCAGCATTTAATAGAACTAACTCTGCTTCTTCCCAACCATCTCAGCAACAAAACTTCCCAGAGTTAACTGGTGTAATTAGGACTTTGCACACAGACTGTTTGTACTTGAGCAAGTCTCTCTACTTACTGTGTCTCTAGCCTAGTAAGCTCATTAGACTGCATACCCTTCACTTGCCAAGGAGGTTGATAAGAGTAGTTGGGCCCTCAGCTGGGCCAAGGATGAAATGAGATAAGTGGGTTGTATTGAGGCCCTCAGGGTCTAGGGCACTGAGATCTGTTCCTTTGACCATGGCCATCTCTGGTCATGTCGGTGTCTTCTGCAGTATAACACAGCTTTCTTTGGCACCTCAGAAATATCAATGAGGTTCATGGTATAGTTAGTTACCGTGGTTTAACAAGGTACCCACAAGCTTGCTGACCTGATAATATAAGTTTTAGAATGATGTGTAATGATTCATAGGTAAGGCTAAGCAGGGAAGTTCTTGCTTGGAACCCCAGTGGATATGACTAGATGGTACTTGGGGCTGAAGCAATCTGTGGCTTTGACTGGATTGGCTGAGGACGTGAGACTGTGTCTCTCCCTACCCCCATGTGCATAGAGAATGTGGCAGCTGAACTCTAAGGGGCTTTCTCATGAGTGAGCACTCCCAGAAGCTGTGATAGTGGACACCATTCCCTCGTGGTTCTGATGCTGTGTCCCTCCTGCTCTGTTTCACTGATCAGAGCAATCACAGGGCACAAGGGTTAAAGGAACAGGAGAAACCGGCACGGATATCTGTTCCTGGAGGTCCTCTTTTCCTTGCTTCCATTTATAGGGGTTAGAATTGGCAGGTGCAATCTGCCTATTCAGCCTCTTGGCCTCCAGGCTTAGAGCGTGAACTAAGGTTATACATGGAGAACCCAAGTCTTAAAGTTTTGGGTCCAGGAAGATTTGCTGGTAGGATGAAGTCCTTGGTGGGGGGAACTTAGTGCTATGGGGGTCCAGGTCAGGGTATGAATATGTAAGCATGAGGACCTGAGTTGGAATCCCCAGACCCACCAAAACAAAAACCAACCAACCAATTAACCAACCCAACCCAACCCAACCCAACCCAACCCAACCCAACCCAACCCAACCCAACCCAACCCAACCCAACCCAACCAAAACACCGACAACTTGGTCTAGCCACATATGCCTAAAACTGCACTGATAGGGGTAGAGGTTGGGGTGGGGCTAGAGGCAGGAAGATGGCTGGGTATTTGTGCCCAGCCAGGCCAGCTTGAAAAAAAAATGACCTTCAGGTTCAGTGACAGATCACATCTTAGAGAAATAAGGAAGAGAGTGCTAGAAAAGGACACTCCACGTCTTCTTCTGGCCTTCCTAAGCACATGCATAGGTGTGTGTATCTGCACACCTATAGAACACACACACACACACACACACACACTGAGAGAGAGAGAGGGAGAAATAGAGGGCTTGTTTTATTGTTTTTGTTTTGTTTTTTGTTTTTGTTTTTGTTTTTGTCTAACACAGTCATTCCCAAAGGGAGACTTTTATCTCCAGGAACACTCAGCCATGACTGCAGTCATTTTTGGTTGTCGTAACTGAAAGGTGGAGGTGGTGTTTAAGTTAGCATAGACATGTTTAAGTTAGCTACTATAGAGCCTCCAGATCCCCCACCCACCTGTTGGCAAGAAACACAGTGTTCACAGTACGGAGGCTGAGAAGTCTGCTCCCTGACTCACCTCCTGTTGTCACTGGGGGACCATTTCCCCCTTCCATGCTATGGGAAGGGACTCCCAGGCACCACTTTGCCACTGGCAATCACGGTCTGGCTTGACAGCTCCCTGGCATGCCATTTGTCTTGTCGGCCGCCACAGGGAGCAAGCACCCAGTTGTGTGGGTGGCTTGCTGGGGCATGGAGAACAGCTTCCTTGCAATCAAGACTTGGCACTTCATGATTATTTCATCGAGTTTCCCCTGTGTGGCTGGAATGTGTTAATCACTGTCAGTGTTCAAGTCAGGTTTCCTTAGTCATTTGTCGTTGTTTATCTCAATGAAATCTGGGCATCTCCTGAACCTTGCTGAATAACCAGTTTCCAGCTCTTCTCTGTCTCCTAGATGAAGACCCAAACTGTGAGTGGTTAAAGAGAGAGCACAGATCCAGGGCTCCATTCCAGAAGGGTAGTGGAGCCATAAGCAGTTTGTGACAGTGTACCTCTCTTTATCTCCTTCCTTTGAGGGACTTGAGGGCTAACTGTACTTCACTGCTCCAAAGGGACCCCAAATAAAGCTCCCCAGAACTTCTGCTCAGATATGGACATCCGCTCGTGTAATGCTTTGATGGAAAGGTCAGCAGATGTGCTGGGGCGCATCCTCACCCCGCCGTGACAAGTCCCCAGGTTCAGCTTTGCAGGCATCATGGCTGCACCTACTGTTGGGGTGCTGGCAAGAGAATCTCTTGAATAGGTCATTTGTACATAAACTTGCATGGCACGAAAGAGACTCAATATGGTACGGGGCAGGAGGGCGCTGAGTTAATGTCAGCTCACCTGATGAAAATCACCTAGCCATGAACTCCCATAGAGGCTCAAACCCACAAACTATTTTCTGCTTGGTCTCTGGTCACAAGAAGTGTTAGCTATGTTGCCCCTAAATAAGCTCTTGCTTTACACACACACACACACAACTTGTGTGTTTATGCGTGCAGTAAGATGTCTGTTGTACCCTAAGCAGTTGCAAATGATAAAAATAAATCAATATTTGTTAATGTTACGAAGCAGTTGCATCCCCCAGATCTGTAAAGGATGATTTATAGAGTACAGGATTTGAAGCCTGACCCATTCGGGTCTTAGAAAGCACTTAAAAAATAAATTTACCCTGGCCTCTCTCACCCCATTTCAGAAAGGGTGACAAAGATGAAGTAATTTATAAGCCACACTTTTATTAATGCTTTTAACTTTCATACATTTGGCTTTGTTGGCCTCCCTGTGGCGTTAGTGCAGGCCTGGGTTGAATGGTGACCTCTGGCACTTTGAGGGGGATTTGGTACAAATGATCAACTCATAAATAGGTGCTGGGCTCTGCATTATCCTGCCATAAATTCCCAGGGCCCTTCAAGGAAGAGTGAGGTGAACTTGGCGTTTTGCTCTGAGTGTGCAGTCTAATGTGGAACTAATGAGTCCCGAAAGGTTCTCAGACGGGACATGCCTCCTGTTGGGAGGGAAAGGATGCCTGTGTGTGATGGGTCTCAGGGATTGGGCCTGTCTGCGAGGGAACCAAATGGACACTCCCAAGATATCTGAATGCCTTTGCAGACAGGACGAGAAAATGAGGAATTGATTGGAACTTCAAAATGTACCTGTCAGAAGTGTGATTTCTTTGAGACTGACCATGAGCAGGTGTCTATAACATGAAGAGGCATGAGACAGAGAAACCTGAAAGATGATAATAGCCACCTATTTACTCCATGTCATTCAGAAGGAGTCTGGTGAGGTTCGAGGGATTGATGCTGACGGGGGAGGGGCTGTCAGGACAGGACACTGCTGAGATGGAGCCTGTGGCTGGCTGCCTTGCCCACATTCTGGAGTCCATGGTGCCTGAGGCAATGCCTGGCTTCAGTGGGGGCCATCAGTGAAATCACTGGTCCTCCTCAGATTGCACTGGATTGGATTTAGAGCATGAGGCATTGGTGTTCACCTCTCCCTGTCTCAGAGCACATGTGAGCTTCGTGGAGAGCCATCATCCATGCTGTGGCCTGTGCTCAGACTCCTGGCTGAAAAGCCTTTTCCACCCTCATCTCCGAACAGGGATCACAAGCCGTGGCTTTCTATTGCCTCATTTGCTATTTCTCTCACACCAAGTCTTGTCACTTCTGGGCCACCAAGGCCTTCAGTATCTCCTGCTAGGAATTTAAAATATCTACGAAACCATCGTCAGCTTGTCTTTCTTTCAGTCTTTGCTTCTGTCACAGGTTTTCTCAAGAGCCTTGACAGCGGCTGACTGGCTGCAAAATGGAGTCCAGTCTTTCGGCTCTAGATGGCCAATGTTCTGTGCAACCTGTCCAGTCTCTATTTATTTTGTCTTTTCTACTTCAAATGATCCATTGAGGTCTGCTGGTGCCCACTCTAAATCCACTGGGCGCTTCCTTCTTCCTGCCTGCAGATCTACTTCCTGTTACGTCCACAGACATGGCTCCAGACTCAGCAGTACCTTTCCCTCCTGTTTCTGCTTATCCCCTTTCCCCTCTCTCTCTTCTCCTGCCTTCCCTTCCCTTTCTTCTTTCTCCTTCTTCCTTCTCCTTTTCTTCTATCACCTTCTTCCTCTTTCTTCGCTTTTCTTCTCCCACGCCTCATCATTTCCCCCTTTTCCACCTGTGAAGTCTGTTTTGGTCCAAACTTTTAATGCACAAGGCCTTAGAGTAAATATTTTCAATGCTTGTGAAAGATACTGTCACTGTCCCATTTCAGCTTTGTAAACGGAGCATAGTTATCACATAGACATAACTGAGCACATGGCTGTTTTCCAATAAAATATTATTTATAAAAACAGGCAGTCGACTCGGCCCATGGGCCTCCTTTGCTGGCCCTTGACTTAGATCTAAGGCAACTCATGTTATGAAAGAGCATGTTCTGGTTGGATTGTTTTATTTATTTATTTATATTGACTGGACATAAACTAGAGTTATCTGAGAAGAGAGAACTGCAATTGAGAAAATGCCTCTCTCTAGATTGCATGGAAGCAAGTCTGTAGGGTACTTCTTTGACTAATGATTGATATGTGTGGGCCAGGTCCACAGTGGGCGGTGCCACTGAGCTGCTGGTCCTGAGTTGTATAAGAAAGCAGATCGAGCAAGCCACTGAACAGCACTCCTCCATAGCCTCTGTCTCAGTTCCTGTCTCCATGTTTCTTCCCTGCTTGAGTTCCTGCCCTGACAACCTCAGTGATAGACTATTATCTGGAATTGTAAGATGAGATAAACCCTGTTCTCCTCTATGTTGCTCAGTCACGGTGTTTATCATAGCAATAGAAAGCACAGCTAAGACAATGCACATGGCAATTTAACACTTTTCTTGTGTGCCTTGCCTTGGGAAGAGATACAAGATCATGTTGGAAGCATCACTGGTCAATGTTTCCTGTCTTGGTCATGCCTATAACTTTATTTTAAATATCTCCTGTAGGAATGAGAGTCGGCCAGTTATGTCCGTGTAGGAAAACAAAAACAGAGATGATTTTGTTATCATTTCATACATGTGTGTGTATTTATGTAGATACAAACATGTATATGGGCTTCATGTGCATATGAGTGTGTGTGTGGTTGTCCATATCCAGATTTTTAGTCTTTCCTGTCCAACTTGTTCTCTGTTTTATAAATTAAAAAACAAAACAAAACACTGGGCCCACAAATGGCAAGTTTCCTGCTTCCACTAAGTGAAGAGCAGTGGCTTTCCCCAAGTCCCTCAGTCATGTGTTGAAAGACACAGTGCTGTCTTTTATGAGGTTGTTTTCTCTGCAGATAACAGTGTGGACAAACACTAGCTGAAGCTAGTCTCTGCCTTGGTCAGTGTTCTATTACTGTGAAGAGACACCAGGTTTTTCCTTATAAAGGAAAAACATTCAATTGAGGCTGGCTTAAAGTGTCAGAAGTTTAGTCCATTATCATCATGGCGAGGAGCATGACAGTGTGCAGGCAGACATGGTGCTGGAGAAGGAGCTGAGAGTTCTACATCTTAATCCACAGGCAGCAGAAGGAGACTGTGTGTCTCACTGGGCTTAGCTTGAACATACAAAACCTCAAAGCCTGCCTCCACAGTGACACAAACAAGCTTTCCTCCAACAAGGCCACACCTCATAGTGCCATTTTCTATGGACCAAACAATTCAAACACATGAGTCTGTGGGGGCCATGCCTATTCAAATCACCATAGCCTTCTTCTAGGTTCATGCAGGTGCCAATATACACTAATGTGAATAAAGACACAATGTGAATATGGAGGAAACATGGAATGTGGCTAGAGAGATCCAGATAACAGGGTGGCTGCGTGGCATGAGTGTTGGAAGGCTTTTGCTAGCGGTTTCTTGCTGAGGCCTTATGTAGCTGTGTTCAGGGTTACAGGGTGGTGGATTTGGCTACATAGGTCCTGGTCCCTGGTAAAGAGTATACACTGTTTCACTTATGTCTGGAGGAAGGCTGCTCTGCTTAGAAGTGGGAACGAAAGATACAGAATGATAGTTTATGTCGTCATGACCTAAATAAGGAAATAACCTGGATGGGACAATATCCACCAGAGTGGTGGAGTTTAATAATAACGAATCTTACTCTTACACCTGTGGCCTACTCTCTGCATGCTTCCCTTTCTCTGTACCTCAGGTATATAGCCATTTCCCCTGTGCTGCCTGCTACTCATCCTTTTATTGTTGTAAAGAGATGGCCCTGAAGTTGATAACTATCATCCAAAAAGGAAGTTTGTTGTTGTTATTATTTTTTTTTGTAAACTCAGTTGTCATGTAAATATGTTTCTGTTTTAATCCCAAGTGTGGGATTTTAGGTGGGCTATAGTTTACCCACACCTGGTAATTGTGTTGATCGGGGCCTGGCTTTTGCCAGCTGGTAATGGCCTTCCATGTGTAGCACGGAGAGGGGTGTGGTTTAGCACAGAGAGGGCGTGGTCTAGAGCTCTGAGGATATAAATTTGATGAGCCAAGAAAGAGAAAGTGTGACACATAGTACGGCACAGTGTGTAGAAAGAGACCAGAGAGATAGATGATGTGGCATTTGGAGCAGACAGAAGGAGAGAACCACTTCTGGGAGCAGCATCTTGAGGAGGCTGCTGGCTGTGTCTGCTATTGATGGAGAAAGCCTTAAAAGAACTCCTTGACCCTAGCAGCCTGGAGAAGTAAAGGGGCCCTCTCTCCCCACTAACCCTTCTCTCTCCTCTATAGGGTTGAGGCCTAAAGACCCCAAATAAAATAGAGTTTTAAAAATGAGTGCTACAATCATCCTACTTTTAAATGCAGGAATTAATAAAAAAAAATCCCTTTCAAGATTTGGGAGCAAGTCATTGCTTATACTATTGTTTATGCCATTGACATGGTATAAACTTCTGATGATAAAATACTTTCTGTTAAATGCGTCTAAAGGGGGCATCTTTGTTAACTGCTGAGCCCCGTTTTCGTGCACCATGCTGACTTCTGACATGAGAACGGCTATGACCACCATATGATATGCATGGCTCTATCCAAACTAGAGATACTGTTGCTTTGGGTTTTCTGTTTGTTGGTTGATTGGGGTTCTTTTGCTTATTTGTTTATTTAAGTTTTTTTTTTTTTTTTAAATAATTGCCAGTGCTTGGTTTTGAGTTTGTAGCTAGAAGGCCTGGCTGCCTGGTAGTAGCATCTGGCAGTTGGCCACAGTGTGGGCAGGGGAGGGGGAAGCTTTGTCTGATTTCATTTAAAAATAGACGCTAATGGAAAAGCTTGAGGCTGCAGATCCCACTCGACTCCCCAGCCCTCTGTTCTTCCTGCTTTTAATTGCCAGTGCTACTTGCAAAGAGGAATAACAGGGCCAACAGATCCCTGTGTGATGATCGGAGAAGGCAAAAATCACTTAGAACTTAAGAGTGATACCCAATAATAGAAGATTGAAAGAAATGAATTGCTACAATGAGTTAAATTAAATTCAGCCCAACTAATGGTAGATTAAGCAAACATTACAAATTAAAACCAAAGCTCCAGACAAACAAGGGAACAAATCTTGCCTGGAGCCGAGCTGCCAAGGGACCCAGCTCATAGCCATGATCTGTGCCCTTGCACTGAGGAAGGAGCCCCTGACGATGGGAAGAATTACAGAGTCTGGAGTGCAGGAAAGTGAGGGATTATCCCCTCAGCCACCAGGACAGCCTGCACAGCTGACCTCTGAATCATTGCAGGAGTGTGGCTGTCAGAATCACCACCGTCGTTCAAGGTTCAAGCTTGTGAGGACTGTGTGCCTCGGAGAGCGTGTAGCTGTGTTTTTGGCAAAAGTGCAGAAATGCATGAGAAGGTGGCTCTAGATTTTCTGAAGGGAGGGAAGGACGCGCAATACTAAGTTTTGCTGGGCCGCAGGACTCAACTCCCCTGCCTTTCAGGTTTATTGCAGTTCTCGTACAGATAAGAAGTGTGATCAACTGATTTTTGTCCATGGAGAAAGAGGGATTGAGAAAAAAAAAAAAACCCAATGTCAACCTTTGGCCTACAGCGCACACACACACACACACACACACACACACACACACACACACACCCTATGGGCATGTGTGTTTGTGCACACATGGACATGGACAGAGAGCACACAGAAATACACACAGAATACTGGATGGGGCCCAGTGTGCAGCTCGGGGACAGTATGCTTGCCTAGTGTATCTGAAGTCTGGATTCCACCCCCAGCACTGAGACAAACAACCTAGAGTATTACTGGAAGTGCCCTTTCCTGCTTGCTGTCCCATGAAGCTGGCTACCTCGCTGCTCATGAAGCTTTTGTGATAGCTCCAGTTGGGAATCCTAGCTTTCCCCAACACTAACTACAAATATCTGGACCAGAGAAGGGGTCAAGCAGAGAGAAAGCGGAGGGTGGGGTAAAGGATGAGGGTGGGAAGGGAAGAAAGGGGAAAAGAAGGGAGAGAAGAGGGGAGGAAGGTTGGTTCCAAGAAGAATATCTCCAGCTTCTGATTCCATAGCAGAGCCACCCAGGGTGATGGTTGGTGTTTAGATGGCTGGGTCAGCAGAAAGGGGGATTCGTGGGTGGCCCAGAGCTCTGCGTTACTGGTAGGACTGGGGTCTGCTTACCGTTTCATGTGGCCTCCCTGGTAAGAAGCGGGCTCAGAGCATACCAACCATATAAATGGAGTTAAGGCTGCTGTTACACCGGGGGCTTGGAGCACCACCTTGCCCGCAGCCCTTGTGTCCAGTGTGTCTCTTTAGGCTGCATGACAGTCCCCATGTGTTCACCTCCTGGGACACTTATTCATCAGACATCCACTCGGCTGTCCTTCTGGATGGTGTGTTTTGGAGACTATGAAGCTCCAGGCGTATGCTGTATCAGAAAAAGGGACCATCCTCACTGCTGTTGAACTTTAAACCTTAAATCCCATCAGAGGTCAGGCCGACGGTATCAATGTATACTATGCCAGGGATGAGGCAGCAGGGAGTGGTGAGGGCTGTGGTAAACCACACGTGCCTGTGACATGATTCTTACACACACTTGGAGGTAAAGGTGCCCTGCTCTGAGTGGTTGCTTTACTCCCCTCAGGCATGGAACCTGGCTGGTGGCCATCAAACCACAGCAACGCTCCAGTCTCTACCACACACAGCACTTGTGGTCGGCTCTGACACGGGTGCTCATTCCTGCAGGGCAAGTGCTCTTACTTGATAAGTCATCTCCATAGCCTCTAGGCCTGGTGGAACATAAGATTTCACTTTCTTGTTAGGAGTCAGCATAGTAAGTGTGGGAGCGGAGGCGGGGCCACGACTTAGGGCAATCTGGAAAATACAAGGTCTCCAATGCAGAGTCCCACAGCAGAGACACCCTGAGCTCTATCTGTGTGCCAACAGCTTCCCCTTTCCAGACTTGCACTCACTTTTTCACGTGTGAGGGATGTGGGGTCAAATATTGCAGTATGTTGATTTTCAGGAAATGTGTTCATGCTTTTGAATTTCTGCTGAGCAGAACAGCTAAAGTCCAGCCGTGCAGTGAGGGAGATTCTGGGCATAGCTGAACTTTCTTTCAGTCTTAAAAAGCATATTAATGGTGTGATAGGCTACAATGAGGCTGGATGGTAGAGATTTTTTTTTTTTTTATAGCCAGAACTAAGAGAGACTCATTTTACAATCTCTTCTACTGTTCCCTGAGCACATTCAACAGCCCAGACTCCAGGGGTACTGAGGACTATTTGGATGAGAAACAGGAGGGGCAAAGCACCAGTTTCCCATCCTTCCCACGTCCCTAAGACCCGTGTCCCACCGACACCCAGGAAATGTACTTCTGCCTGGAATCATTTCAATGATGAATTTGGTTCCGTGGAAGAAGAGCCCATGAAACAAACAGAGCTGGATGGAGCCGAGGTCACAGCTCTGTGTCTCCTCAGGGCCAGGTTTCAGAGCGTCTGCCCAGCCCCGGTGGAGAGGGCTGGAAGCCCTTTGAATGGGCCTGCAGGCCAGGCCACCCTTTCCCCTCTTAGGAATGTGCAGGCTTTCAGGCACATTTTGAATGCCATTTCCCAGAGGTGGCTTCAGCTAGCACTGCATCTGCTCTGGGCAGCTGACCCTGCATTCTATACAGCTTGGATGATTCCGTCACTGACAAGAGGTTTCAGCCTCCTGAATAGCCTTAAAGAGCCTTTTAATTCCCCCCGGGAGATCTGCCTGTACCTTAGGACGGTGGCAGGGTCACCTCCGTCTGACAGCTGAGGAGAGCAGAAAGCTGCCACTGGGCGCCTCCTCCCACCTTTTCATTAAATCCTGGCTCTTCAGGAAATGCTGCATGAAATATGCTTAAAAAACAAACAAAACACCGGGAAGCCAAAACAGAACACAAAGCAGACCCATGCCAGGAAACAGATGAGATGGAGCAAATCTAGCCAGCCAGCCATTAGCCACAGTATAAATTCTGCCTCTGTAAGAGGCAGTTTGCTGGGACCCTCTTGACTTGTCGATGTCCCCAGGCCTTAGCCCATTTTCTGGCAGGTTCTCTTCTAAAGCTGTTTGGAATGCTGAGATGTTGCCTTTGTGAGCTACATACTCTGAGTGCTATGAACTCATTTTATTTTTAACCCTTAATTCTGCTTTTTCCTCTCAGCTTTTTCTCCTGACTCTCTGGAGACTCAGATTAGAGCACCCTTTCCTGTCCTTTCTATGATAAGCTTATACAGATGAATGACATGAAACCCAGTGTGTCTGCTTCAGGCTTTTAACCCTTTTATCTAGGTTCCTCCCATACTCAGTGCTATCTTCTGATTCATCTGATTTCATTTTACTCAACCAGCATGAATTCCTGAGTAACTGAATAAATTCTTGCCAGTTACAGGTTTTAGACTAGATGCTGAATATATCTGTCTGGGGTCTCAGGCTGTATATCTATCCATCTAGTCATCCATCATTCACCTATCCATTTGTCCATTTACCTACCCACCCACCCACCCTCCATCCATCCATCCATCCACCCATCCATCCATCCATCCATCCACCCATCCATCCATCCACCCATCCATCCATCTATCCACCATCCATCCATCCATCCATCCATCCATTCATCCATCCATCCATCTACCTATCCATTAACACACCCACCCATTCATCTTCCCACTCCACCCATCCATCTACCCACTCACCACCCACCCACCTGCATCCACCTGTCCGTCCGTCCATCCATCCATCCATCCATCCATCCATCCATCCATCCATCCACCAATCCGTCCATCCATCCATCTATCCATCTTCTATTAGCCTTGAATATCATATTCAAGGGGGTCTGACTTTCATTAGCTGTTTTCTTAATACACATAACTCTTATTTGTACATTTAAAATCATTTAACAGCAATAACCATTACAATTACACCCATAAAACAAAAATCTCAACCACTCTTACTTTTTCTGCCACCTTTGGATGGTAGAATTAAGTGTTTGGTTGTAACATTAATTCTTTGATTAATTTTGAAAAGGAGACGTTGTCTGTGGGATTGTGGATGGTGCAAAGACACTCATGAGCCATGGGCAGCATTTAAATAATTTCTTTCTCTTCTCCTAAAGTCTTTATCCGGAAGTGTTCTCGATACAGAAACTGAACTTGCATCTTCTTAATAGATGGGTTAGTACTGACAGTGGGTTTTTGAGGATGATCTCATGTGCATGGAAGCTAGACCTAACCTTTGAACCCCACTTCTCCATCTGTAGGTGATTTGGAACACATGGGCTATAAAATGGCTGCAACAGTGAACACAAGTTTGTAGGGATTTCTGGGAAGATGCAATGGTGTGCGCCTCTGAGCACTGTGCCTGTTATGATGCCTCCTTAGAGGACATGCTGGAAAGAGGGAAATGTCAGAGTCCTGAGAGAGTAAGTGGGTAGGCAAGTGTCTTTCTTCGGAATGTAGACAATTTTTAAAGAGAAATTATTAGTGTCTATTGGTACCATTAGCTTCGGGCTAATACCTATCTACAAAACTTGAATCTAGAAGTTTTCTAAATTTGGATTTGTATGGATATGAACACTTTCAGCAATCAAAAGGAGAAAGGAGGGGAAGATGGGAAGGATATATATAGAGGGAGATGAGGAGAAATGAGCCAGTAGGTACCAAGCAGGCAGGTAGAACAGGGCTATATAATAATAAAAGGTGATGGAGGCATCATCTTTTGAACTGGCCTTTGAGGTGCACAAGGCTCAGACACCAGCTGTCTCTGCTGTCTAGCCTGGAGTTAGGCAAACTGATAATTCCTGTTTCAAAATCTGTGCTATGGGGTACTTAGGCACACTTGGTAAAACAGTTCTGTGACAGATATTTTTATTGGTAGCCATTTTGCTTGTTGTTGATTCTGTTTCTAGGTTTAAAGCTTGTGATATTTCTTTCACCTTCCTTGTCCTAGCACCTGGTGATAGAATGAACGAATGGAGTACTACCATTTACTTGGATTAGGCTCAAATTTGCATGTGAGATGATGGAGTCCACCTAGTCCAGGGCCAATCAAGCCATCATGGAGGGTTGGATGCTGAGTCAAGGCTGGAGGGGCCTGGGAAGTAGAACATGGATCAGTATATTTTTTTTCTTTGCCTTGTTTCCCCAAAGTCATGTCTTTAAAGAAACTTAGCATCCATCATGAAGGGTAAGGTGGTGACTTGCAGCAGGATGAGGAAGCATCGGGAAGCCAGCATGCATGCAACCAAGGTGCCAGGGATAAAATGTGCCACCGCAGGATGTCACAGTGAGACTTGTCAGTTGGCGTGATGGGATATTGTAAGCTGAGAACTCATGCCACACCCATAACTCAGCCTGCCAGGAGCTCGCCCTTCCTGTGAAAACCCGAGTGGAGTGTGTATCCGCAGGAGAGCAATGATTCTCTCCCCTGAAGGCCCCGTAGCCATCCATACACTCCGCTGACCCGGAGCCGTGGCCTCAGGACTCTTGGGGCTCTTCCCCTGGTTGTGTCCCTGATTCTTCTCTGTTGATGTCACACGGACTTCTTGGCTGTTTGTCAAACCTGGCCGTCATGTCTGCATCTTAGAGATCTGTGCCAGACTTTGCCAGTGCCCTGCGGCTGGTCCACTCTCTTCTTCCACTCCATCCTCTGACCCAGTGTCGGATCCAGCTTCTCAGGGGGACTGCTCTTACCCACCCTCCAGGATGCGTCCTTCCCTGTCATGCTCTCTAGATTTTCTGCCCCACCACTCTGCCACGAAGGGAGCCTTTTTATCTATCTGCCTGCTGGTGCTGGCCTCCGCTATGGCATAAGCTCCACGGGACAGGGCCGTTGGGGGCTGATCCCCAGCTGAATCCCAGTGCTGGGACACTTGACTGGCTCTTGTCTCCTTTTTCAATCACTAGATAAATAATGAGCAGATTTTCACCATCTTCTGTATCTGCAATATGAAGAGATGGAAGGTGGTCAGAATGTACAAAAACACAAAAGCACACAGACCAGAAGGTCCTTATGGAACAGTGTCGCAGGTAAAAGGCAGAAGTCCATGGGAGATATTTTCTCAGATAGTGTCAGACCGGTGGCAGGTCACAGATTCTAGTGTTAGCCTACTCGCTGCTTCAGAACCGAAGCCTCAGGAAATCACATACTCAGGATACGGGCATTCCTATGCCGTGGCCCGTCTGTGCACACGCTTTCTGACTGGGGCACGTGTGGCTTCGCAGAGTTTAGAAAATAATAAAAGAGGCTTTACAGCAACGTTCCAAATGCCAGGAAGGCGAAGCATCCAGTCTCCCGCCCTGAGGGACACGGAAGCAGCTGCAGCTTCCCCAGGCGAGAGCCACCTTGTACAAGACCCACATATTTTCCAAGACGTGACTCAGGTTTGCTCAGACACTAGACGTTTCTAAAGGGCCTCAGAGGGTTGTAAATCGTATAAAATACTAATCCGTTTCTTCTTTAGAAGACAGAGAAGTGGAGTGTACATTTAATACAAGTTTTTGTAAGCTTAGCATTCATTCATTCATTCATTCATTCATTCATTCATTCATTCAACAAACATCTGCCGAGAATCAACCCCGGGGGAGTAGCTCTTGCTCTGCTGTGAGACCCATTATAGATCCTATGGTAAAGCAAGTAGAACCTGGTCTAACTTTTTGTTGTTTCATTTCCTGCCTTTCTTGTTTTTCCATTGCCATATGATTATGATTATTTTACTACATCCTAACTATAGGAAGTCCCATAATAACCAAGCATGTGAGCACGTGCAAAGAAAAACTCAGAAACGTGCCACCTTCTCTCCGACTTCCTTGCACCCTTCCAGTCCGTGCTTCCGACAGTCGGAGGGAACTGTTTCCACACAACCACATATGCACCCGTTTTGCATGTGTGTGGCTTGTGTAAGCGCTCCTGCCAGGGTGCTTACGTGGAGGTCAGAGGACAGTTTGGTTCCCAGCACGCATTCTGGGTGTCTCACAGGCCCATCTGGCTCCAGCCTTCAGGGGGTTCTGACACCTTTTTTTCTGAATTCTTCGGGGACTCACGCGGGTATATGCACATACTGCCACGCGCTTATGTACATAGACACATAAACAAGAAATCTTAAAAAACTGTGTTAAAAATGTCTCCTTATTTGACAGCTGTGGAAATGGGAACAGCGAAGTGAGGTTGCATTCTCACAATGAGTGTCCGGTTAGCAGGGTGAAAACTTGAATCCATAATGCCCAGTTGCCAGCACCGGTCCTCCATCTCCTGCCTTCTGCATCCCACGACTTGATGTAATTAGCTAAAAACTAACTTTTGGGTGGTGGAGCTGACATCTAATTGTGGGGCAAGATCTCCCCACAATTGTGTTGCCAACCTCACACATGCCCCTTTAACCTCCCTCCCTCCCTCCTAGGCAGGCCGGCCTTGTTTATTCATTCAGAAAACATGAATTGGCCCAGTAACTACTAACGAACTTCCCTTGTGCTGGTTCGACTCATTAAGGTACCAGGAGTGGGGAATTGCATCTGTGACGAAGATTTTGTTTTACCAGTGAGGATAAAAGACAGCGGCCCCACGAAAATAAACAAATCCCTCTTTAACAATTTCGCTAAGAACATGCGCTCCATAATTGAATATAAGCAGAAATAAAAGGCACCTGGGTACAGCTTGTTCCAAGTTCTCTTTTATTAGAATCTAAGTGGTAACATTCGTTTCCAGGCAGTGCCCCTGCTGCTGGTGTTGCTCGTTATTGAGAGGGTGTAGCGACGGCACTGCAAAGGGGGTTGCACTGTGTTCCTAACTACCAGGGCTGGGAAGTGGCTGGAGAACTGAAACCCTCTAGCTGGTGGGTCTTTAAAGTGTCACTGTATCAGAAATCATTGTCAGCAGCTACAGTGTCTCGACTCTGTGGTCTGCTCTTGTGCAAAAGGACGGGAAAACATTTTTCTTCCTGGTGGTGAGTGTAGCATGAACTCCAGCCTTAGAGAGAGGTTGCCTGCCTCTGCTCGGGTACCTGGGGGCAACTCCAGCCGGGGGCCGCTCAGAGGGTGATGTGGTCTAGGTCCTGTCAGGCTGAGAAAGCAGCAGGGGCTGCAGCCTTGGAGGAGCACTGATGTTTCATTATTTTGATTTAAGCTGGCATGAGTAGAATTTGTGGGTGGGCTTCAGAATGGGGGAAGAGGAAAAGAAAAAAAAAATAGATCATAAATTATAGTAATTATTTACGGGGCCAACAAAGGGTACTCCAAACCCGTGATCACAGCCACGGATAAGTAAGGGCTTGTGGCTCGAGAGGTTGGAGTCCTCTTCCAGCTGTGATGGCTGCGTGAGCTGTTGCTGTCATTGTTATGTGTGTGTGTGGTCGGTAGTGATGAACAGGATCAGTGCTGGAGCCTTTGGTTCTTTCAGTAAAGAGCCTGGAATTCTATTCATCTTCAACGCTCTCACTTATTAGGTTAAGACTGAAGAAGACCTTTGAGGTTCTGTCACCCACTTCACAGATTTCAAGGAAGTGGGTTTGTGCTCTTTCATGGGATGTTCTCGGTGGGGTCTTTGCTATCTGGAGAGGACTTTAAGAAATGAAGCACATGAAACATGGAAACCAGTTTTCCAGAATAAAAATGAACACCCCCCTTCCTATTTTCACCTTTGTAGGTGGGAATGCTTCAAGAGAAAGCCAAACTGGGCAGGTAAAGCCCTGCCCAGGTGTACCTCTGCTGCCTATGTGCCTCATTGACACGGGCTAATGTCTGAGCTTCACTCTCACAGCCTAGACCTGGGAGAACACCCATCTTGTAAATAAGATGGGTTCCCTTTCCTCTAACATGGTGTCTTATGATTTTCAGAACTCATTACAATTAATTATCTAATCTCCACACCAGCCCTTCTCCTCGTTATCCGTGGCTCTTTTGTGAACGAAGAGGCTAGGAGGCACATTGTAGGGTTTCCAGACTCAGGACTACCTCATCATCTGTCATCGAAGAACTTGTTTCTCAGGCGCTGAACAGACACACGAGAAGATCTGAGAACATTTGGTGCTTGGGGGATCTTGGAACATAGGGACAAGCTGTTGCATTCTATTAGTGTATTTCTGTTGCTTCCTATTAGCAGATCATTTGAGGAGCCCAAAGAATGGTTCAAGTTTCAGGCAGGGCTGTGTGTGTGTGTGTGTGCCTGTGTGCCTGTGTGTGTGTGTGTGTTTTATGAGTTGACGTTATTGATGTTTTAGGTGGACAGAAGAATACATACATCATCATTTGTTTCCTTTTACAGCCCAAGTTCTTATCATGTGGGGTGCTTTCCTTTCTTTCTTTATTTCTTCTTGCCTCAAATGCTCATTCTACTTAATTCTGACCCACTTCATTCTTGCCTCCTTCCTCTCTTCTTTTCAGCTGTGCCCTCTGTGATCTCAGCTTGCCAAGCATCGTACCAAGGATCCTTTGTTTTTAAGAGGTGACTCTCCAGTGAGGGTGGTTGTCCCTGAATGAAGCTGATTGTTCCCCCCTCGCAGCCATTGGCCACCTATGTACCTCTTCATGTAGGGACAAGGCCATGTGGGATTTTCCCTGTCCATGTTGGCATGCCAACTGGTGTTGCCATAGTGCTAATTGTGTTGAAGCAATGATGTTGTAGGAAGTTCATGGGCTCATTTTCCCGTCACATCAAGGAGACACTATCAGCAGGCCTCCTGGGCCCCTGGCCCCTCTCCTGTGGTTTCCCCTGAGCTTCATGGGTAGGAGTTCCATTGCAGATATGCCAGTCAGGGTTGGGTGTCACATAGTCACTTATTCTTTGCATTTTAACCAGTTGCAGATATCTGAAATAGTCTCCGTCAATTGCTTCTCATCAAGGGAAGCTTCTTTGATGAGAGGTGAGTGCTGCACTCAACTGTCAGTATAAGGATTTAGAAATCAGTTAGAAATGATGTTGGCTCAGGAAATTAGTGTAGGTTATCCACTCTCAAGTGGTCAGCCCTGTAGGTGTACATATGAGCAACACTAAATGGACTCAGGATGGTATAAACATGTATGTATCTGTTCATCATCTTTCTGTCTATCCATCTATCTATCATTTATTTCTCTATCTAATCTATTTATCTAATAGAACAATGATAGCTAACGAGATCATGAATTTGGAAGGAAGAGGCGGGACTAAGGAGAAGTTGGAGGCGGGATGGAGTGATGGTCATACAGGTGCAATGCTTACGTGTGACGTTCACAGAGAATATGCAACGACAACAGATCTTTTTCCCTGAAGAAGAATTGACATACCAGCAAGGACCGTTTGTTTCCCCACCCCATTACGTAAACAAGCAGAAAAATCACAAAGAAAACCCAGTATGGGATGTGTGATTGGTCTGAATGCTATGATAGTGATAGGCGTGGTATTAACATTCTGTACTTGAAGGATACCAATAACTCAAACATCACAGCTAATGACGGCTACTGAGTTTTCCGTAGGCTTCCCCGTGTATGAGCATATTTGATATGCACAGTCATCCACGTTACCCTACTTTTCAGATGACTCTGAGGAAAGGAGCTGAGTGCAAGTTCATTGACTCACCTGACTTTGCCTTCCGTATCCGCGTCGATCTGCTCTGTACCCGCCTCTGATCTCGGTGGCATCTGACTTTCATGGTCATTCAGTGACTCACACCCAGGACACTTGAGTCACCCTCTTGCTATCACGGTTTTATACTATCTCCTAGCTGGATGTCTTCTATTCCTGGAGTCAGGGTCCCATGCAGCTTCAGATGGCCTTGAATTTACTACGTAGTTGAGGATGACCTTGAACTTCTGGTCTCCTGCCTCTACCTACTGAGCTCTGGGATGACAGGCATGTGCCACTGCATTTGGTTTTATTCAGTTCTGGGGACTGAACCCGGGGTCTCATCCATATTAGGCAAGAGCTCCACCAACTGAGCTATGTCTCTCAGGCCTTAGACTCTGAGAAAAGCACATTTTGCTTTTTGACAACATTAAGCATTCACTTGTTAGCTCTTGGTGGGTCCTGTTATTTCGGTTCTCTCTCATGTTTTGGAGACACTATTGGTGGAGGCAGTGGCCTTAGCGGACAGTTCATGAGAGCAGTGGTTTATCTGGGCCTTTGAAATCTGGACCAGTTCTCTGTCTGTGTCGGCTGCTAGGACCTGTCTGTAGCTGGCCAGCCGATGTGGACAGCATTTAGGTACCCCCCAACCCCCATCTCAGTTTTTATCATGGAAACTATTGAGCAGCACTCAAGGTCACCTGACAGCCCCAGGAAAGCAGGGGTTAAAATCACGTACAGGATTTCATGAACAAGCTAGGAGCCAGTTTTGGGTTCCGTTTACTATCTCTTTATGTGGCTGCCCCGACTCTCTCCCTCAAGCATGCGTTATCTGGGCTATTATGGAACCCATCTGCAGAGGCGCCTTGACCTCCAGCTGACCTCGACCTGCGGATGCCCTGCCTTGCACTGCAATTACTAGGATATGTGGAAGCAACCACAGCCTTTTCTGAGCCTCTCCGCAGCTTACAGCAGTTAGACCCTTACCTCCTTCCAGTGGCACTGGGCGAATTCCAGAGCCTGCTGCCATTTCTCTTCTTATGTGACACCGTGCTCATTCCCAAGTGAAAAGCACAGAGCTATGGTTGGTCTCTCTTATTGGAAAACGGTAATTTTCCACTGCCCGGGCTATTTTCCTTGGATGCCAGGCTGTAAGAGACACAACAGGAATATGATAAGATTAGTTAATTTCTTTGCTACCAGGCACATTACTTTCTCTTATTGTCAGGGCAGCTAGAGTTTAGGTTGTAGGGTACTTTTGAGCCTCTCTGAGATTTTTTTTTATCTTTACCTCTGAGTTGATAATGGCTGAGTCAAAGGTTATATTTTATACTATATTTTTAATTGTTTCCAAACATGAATAATAAAATAATAATGCTTCACATCACATTTCTTTTAAGGATGTAAGAAATGAAATCTGGTGTATAGTACATGGTAGTATTATGTAATTAAGCCATTCTCTTAGAAATAACCCACCAAGACCTCCCGTTTCCCCTTTGCCAATTCATGTGAGGCTTGAGTGCTACCTGCTTGCAAAACTCACAGGTGGATTAGGCTGAATCCTGTGGATTTGCTGATTTTGTTGAGGCAAAGCAGAGGAAGCCATGTAAAGTCCAGCCCATATCAGCATCATACCAAAAAACCGTACAGGAAGTAGCACTGCTGTTCATCCACGCTCAGAAAGACCCTGTAACTCATGCTCCTTGATGTTTGTTCTCAGGAAATGAAATTCGTCACCGGGTTCTGAGTTAGGGAGGATTAGTGTTCAGTATGACAGCAAGGAGGAGATTATTCTGGAAACAACAGAAGAGGTTGTGATCTCTGCTCTCTAAGACATCTTACAGAACATCTTGGAGCACCTTGACATTCCTAACAGGCATGACCACAATTAAAAACAAAAACAAAAACCGAAAACAATGAAATCCAAAACAAAACAACCTTGTGTGTGTACATGTGTGCATAGACATTTCTGCGTGTGAGTGTGAACGTGAGCGTGTCGCAGAGTGAGTCTTAGGTCAGAGGATAACCATGGATGTGCCTCCTTGCCTTCTGCATTGTCTTTTGTTCAAAACTGTGCATGCCAGGTTAGCTGGGCCATCACTGGGAGGCGGTCTCTTGTCTCCATCTCCTATCTCTTTGTGGGAACGCTGGGCTTACAGACATGCACTGCTGTGCTGGCTTTGGGTTCTAGGTATTTGATCTCAGCGATTTTCTCCACTGAGCCCTCTAACTATATAACTAGGATTTTGATACCACAGATGCATTCTCTAGTCACCTTTTCTTTTCTTTCCTTTTTCTTTTTCTTTTTCTTTTTTTTTTTCTTTTTGAGATAGAATCTTACTGCCTAGACCTCGAAGGTCTGAACTCACTATGTAGACCAGGCTGGCCTCAGACTCAGAGATATCCACCTGCCTCTGCCTCCCACGTGCTGGGATTTAAAGCGTGCATCATCATGCTCTCCTGTTCCTCTCATTCTTTACCGTGTTTCCACACAGCAGCCAGGAAGCACCGACTCCAGCTGGCTACTTGCTGGAGATTGTTTCGCTGATCTTCACCCTGAACACGACAACACAAGCTGTTACACAGCCTGTCTTGGCTGTTAACAGTTAGTGGAACCTTTGAGTAAAGGGCTCTGTCCAAGCTGCGAGCTCCTAAACAAAACAAAATCATGGAGATCTTTGTTAGGCTCTGAATTGGGATCTCTTGGCACGTGTATCAGAGCCAGGGGCTGGAGGTGCTTGATACCCCACTGGGTCAGAACCTGTGACCTTGCCCCATCCCTGCTATCCCTTGGGCAGCAGCTCATGATACCCAGGCCATTCATCCTTGAGTGTGTGTGTCCTCCAGCCAGCCCCTTTCCCACTCATTAGGCTGCTCTTCATGAGCTCGTTGCTCTGTTGCTAACTGAACCACAAGCATCTGTCTTGGGCATACCAGTGAAGAGACCAAGGAGGCAGGAGTTTCAGAGCCTGGATGAGCACGTGTGTGTGCGCCCAAGAATTCCACTTGGGTGTTTGAGACAGGGTCTCTCACGGCTCTGGAGTTCGTCAGGGAGGCTGGGCATGGCTGGCCATAAGCTCCAGGACTCCACTTGTCTCCTTCTTCCTCATGCTAGATTACAAGGCAGAGAAACCATACCTGCTGTTCGCATGGGTGTTGGGCATCTCAGGTATCTGTTTCCAGAGCTAACACCATACCGAGTGAGCTATCCCCCTAGTCCCAAATTTATGAAGGGGGCTTCCTCCCCTCACTTGCCTAGACACTGGACTTAGAGAACCTTGGTTCACCTTGTTAGTCTAGTTTGAAAAGCACAGGTTTAGATTTGGGGTGTGTGACCACAGAGATTTCTAGGACACACACAACCTGTGCTTAAATGAGATAAGCTCCCAACACACAGCCCTTTATGTAGCTTCTTTACCATGCAAGGAAGACACAGAATAGTTGGCTGATGCTGTTGCAGCTGGAGCTTCAGAACCAGAGAAGCCACTTACATATAGACAGCCTCAGATAAAGCCTTTTTAAATTTTTTCCTTATTTATTTAAGTTATTCACTTTGTATCCCAGCTGTAGCCCCCTTCCTCGTCCCCTCCCAATCCCACCTTCCCTCCCTCTTCTCTTCCATGCCTCCCTTCCCCCCATCCACTGATAGGGGAAGTCCTCCTCCCCTTCCCTCTGAACCTAGCCTATCTGGTCTCATCAGGACTGGCTGCATTGTCTTCCTCTGTGACCTTGCAAGGCTGTTCCCCTATCTCCTTAGGGGGAGGTGATCAAAGAGCCAGCCACTTAGCTCATGTCAGAGACAGTCCCTGTTCCCCTTACTAGAGAAATCACTTGGACACTGAGCTGCTATGGGCTACATCTGTGCAGGGGTTCTAGGTTATCTCCATGAATGGTCCTTGATTGGGCTATTAGTCTCAGAAAAGACCTATTGGCCCAGAATTTTTGGTTCAGTTGCTCTCCTTGTGGAACTCCTGTCCCCTTCAGATCTTTCTATCTCCCCCTTTTTTCATAAGGTTCCCTGCACTCTGCCCAAAGTTTGGCCATGAATCTCAGCATCTGCTTTGACACTCTGCAGGGTCTTTCAGAGGCCCTCTGTGGTAGGCTTCTGTCCTTTACCTGTCTTCTCCCTCTTCTGATGTCTATCCCATTTCCTTTCTGAATGAGGATTGAACATCTTACCTAGGGTCCTCCTTCTTGCTTAGTTTCTTTAGGTGTATAGATTTTAGTATGATTATCCTATATTATATGTCTAATATCCACTTACAAGTGAGTAAGTATATACCATGTGTGTCTTTCTGCTTCTGGGCTAACTCACTCAGGATGATCTTTTCTAGTTCCCACCATTTGCCTGCAAATTTAATGATTTTCTTGTTTTTAATTGCTGAGTAGTATTCCATTGTGTAAATGTACCACAATTTCTGTATCCATTCTTCAGTTGAGCGACATCCGGGTTGTTTCTAGCTTCTGGCTATTACAAATAAAGCTGCTAGGAACATGGTTGAACAGATGTCCTTGTTGTATGCTTGAGCATATTTTGCATATATGTCCAGGAATGGTGTAGCTGGATCTTGAGGTCCAATCAGATAAAGCATTTTTAAAAAATTAATTCTTAAAAGATTTTTAAAAATATGTATATATGTTTGCCTGCATTTATGTGTGTGAGCATTCTCCCCAGCTCTGGATAAGCCACTGTTTTAGGTCCTCAGCTGCCTCATCTACAAAGTGGGCTTTATGTTCATCCACCAGCATTGTCACACATCATGTATATAATTATGGGAAGAAGAATTATGCTTTGAATAGAGGACTTTGCAACCTGAACGTGCTGAAAGTCCTTTCTCCCAGACTCTTTCTTGGTTTCTCGATTAGCGGTGTGTCTTTGCATGATGGGGATATGGGCTGAAGTGTGTCTTAGTGAGTGTTTTGTAAAAATTGGGAGCCTCTTGGGGGTCCCCACCGATTTCTTTTCCCGATAACAGTGAGAAACTCTGGTGGAAAAGTGCTAAAAGGCGTTCTGTGATAATGCTCTCCTCTCCACCCAGCACGACGTCCACATTTTCCTATAATTTGAGTTATTCACTGAGCATCATCCAAATCCAGTTTCCTGGAGTCTGATGAAGACTGTAGCCACCAAGTTGAATCACTTTTCTCGGGGCCTTTGACCTAAAGAGATTACATTTCAGTGTGTAGGTAGGTGAGTAGTACATGATCGGCCTGCTGTCACAGGATAGAAATCATACTTTTATGTGATGTTGCTGCATTAAAAGGGCCAATCTTGTGTCATGTAACATGTGAATAATGGCTGTAGCTTGTGAAGTCAAAATTTTCCACAGGCCTCATAAATAAATCTAGCCACACCCCTCCCCCCCAGCCCCTACCCAAAAGCTCTCACTTTAGAATGTCAGTTTTCATTCCAGATTAAGAATACATTCAGAGTCAAGGTTAAAGGTACAGTATCCCCTTTCAAAAGGCACATGTCAGAGTCTGCTGAAGATAATAAATAACATTGGAAACAGGTTCTCACTTGCCAAGGTTCCTCCTCCTCTTCTTCCTCCATTTCCTTTTCTCTTCCTCCCTAACTTTGCTGAAGGTCTGATCCTTTTGGGAGAAAAAACAAGGTTGCCATATTAGGTCAAGACATGATAATATGCTCCTTAAAGAAAATCAGTTGTGTTGAGATCCCTAGGGAGGAGGGACACTACCACGTGGCTACCTCATCCAAACTCGTAACAAGTGTAACTAGTATCACCACCGAGGCCAGCAGACGTGCGTTTTCATTTAGGCCATGTTGGCCCACATGGGAAACCAGAAATACTGATGGCATCTGCTGAGGACCAGCGGGCTGCCTTTTCAGTGTCTGCATTGACCATCCCAAGTACCTTCAGCCATCATCCCTTGGTCTCCTATATGAAGTCATGAGGAGACTGTCTGTAGAATCCATCTTTGTCCAAGGCTGTCTTGGAGAACCCAGGCTGCCCTTTTATCCCTGTGAAAAACATAGCAGCTTGCCTTCGTTCTTCCATTTTACAGTGAACGAGAAGGAAGCAGGCAGGCACAGGGCAGCGGAACACCAGGGCACAGAACAGAACACGAGAGGAATTTGGCTGAATGTCCCTGGAAGCCCAGGTCCCCTCACCCCCTCTTAACCACCCTCTCGGCTGCACCCTCCGTCCCTCCCTTGTCTCCCCACTTCACAAACAAAGGCGGCATCTTCTCAAATAATGCCTCGCGTGTGTCAGAAGTGAACGTTCTGGGAATGTGCGCGGTCACCTGGTCTGTGTAACAGACGCCAACCCCAAACCATACAGAAGTTGCTACATCTGTTTTGGCTTTGTTCGCAGAGGAGGGGGGTGGGGGTGGGCGCGCACTCCATGGTCAAGGGCCAAACTACATGTCATATTTCATTACCTTCATTAGCTACTACACAGAGGGCTGCATTCACAGGGAAGGTTGGCATTAACTCTTGAGCCACCAGCCTCTTCCAATGAGGGCTTTCACTCTCATCCGCAGCCCAGCAGTTCTCCACCCCTTTGAGCTGCGGGCGCTGATTGAGCTAAACTGTAAATCAGCCCGTAGCTCCACAATTTTGCCCTCTTAGCTTAAAGGAGTCGAGCTACTGTTCTCTTCTAGGGAGCTACTTGCAGGCTGGTGGAACATCTGGATCCCATTAAGGGGAATGCTAATGTAAACCCAGTGGGGGAAAGGCGTATTTAGAATGAATAAAACTTTCTTCTCTGAGTTTGTCCACAGTTGTCCTTTTCTTTTCCACCGCACGTTACTTCTGTGATTTAGGGTTACCAGCTCTCTTTTCCATTTCAGTGCTGAGATAAGATCATGTTTACTGCTGCTCAGATATTTTGGTGGAATTTTTCTTGGCATGCTTTACTGAGATGACGCTGTGCTCTCATGGCCAACCCCCCCCCCCTCCAGGAAAGGCAAGCCTGTTTTCCCATGTTGATGTTGCATTTCTTGAAGCCCCCCCCCCACCCCCCCGCTTAAGGGCCTGAAATAAAAGTGAGCAGCTAGATAGAGCCGATCTTAAGAGTCTGTGGCTATGAAAGCCATCTGCTTTTGTGGTGCCTGGAGGATATATGAGGATATGCCGCTCAAAAATCACCTGTAGGCAGCACATGCTATTATTTCATATTATGAAGAATGGCCCATTGGCCGACATAGGTCAGCACACACCTGGATGGTGGTATTAGGGAGCCTGGAATTTTGGTTCTTTATGTGGGCCCTGCCATTGATTTATCGCCTGGCATTCTTCCATCTGTAAACGAGATGGTTTGCAAGCTAAATGCATGGCGATCACATTACCAGAGTCCCGGGAGCCCCCGTAACTGCACTGCTGGATGCTTTGGAAGCCTTTCCCGCAGGACGATGGCTTTGAATCCCAGACCATTTAGAGTGCCTCCACAGCCTTTTGTTTTCACTAACAGTTATCCAAGCAAGGGGTTCCCAAGCATGGTCCCCACATCACCAGAGTAGGCTTTGTTAAAAGTGCAAATCCCCAGGATGGGAAAATGGCTCAGCGGGCAGGAATGCCTGCTGCTGTGTGAGCAGGAGGACCCAAGTTCAGATCTACAGCATTTCGTGTCAAAAGCTGGATGTGGTTACACATGCCTGCAACCCTAGTACTGGGGCTCGCCTGTGCGAGTGCATGTGTGTTTACCTGCAGGAGCTTTGATCCTGGGGCTTCCTGCTCAGCAAGCCAACGTGGTCGAAAGTAGCAATCTCCAGGTTCAGTGAGGGACCCCTGATAAGGAGAATAGGTGGAGGGCCACAGAGGAACATATCTGGTACTCTCCCCCGACTTGTGCACATGCATGCACACACAAAAAATGCCTTAATTTAGGAAAGGTATTTTAAAAGGAATATACATTCTCTGCCTATGTCAGGATTAAGAGATCAGAAGGCCTGTGAATGGAACAGCTCTGAAGCATGCTGGATTTGAGAACTACCCATCAACACACTTGGCCTCCAGATCTGAAGTTCTCCAGGCTCAGCCAAAATGTGTGTAAGAATGGAAGCTTAGCTCCGGGAGACACTTCCTGGAAGCAGCTCTCCTCCTGTAGGGATCATGGGTGACGTCACCTTCATCCCTGACTTACAGAGGAAGCCCAAGCGGGGCTACTTTCCCATTTTGCAAAGTAAAGCCACAGTTTCCGATGTGTGTTGTCGGTGCATGTCAGTTGGGTGTGGTTTAGTACCCCAGGAAACAAACTTGAGGCACAGGTTAACTCTGTGCAGGTGCAGAATGATGTTGCAGAAGGTCCCCAGGCTGTCCCTGAGGTAGCACACTCTAATTAATATGGATGTTGTGCTGACTAGCTTATGAGGGCCAAAGAGGAGGAGGAAGGATGGACTCAATTTTTAAGGTCAGAATTGGTGTCTGTGACATGATCGCTAACATCCCCCCCCCCATCTTTTTATACTTTACCATCGTTAAGTCATGTGTAAGGAATTATCACAGGACAGACACGCTATGTAATCTGCTTTTCTAAACCCGTAGCAGCAGGTAAACTCGTTTTTTAGCATCTACCTGTGTCCGGTGCTGCTATGCTCCTGTGGGGATTTGCACCAGAGAAACAAAACAACAAACAGAAGAACGCTAATTCCCTTTCTCGTCTCCTTTTTGCTGTTTGAGGTCTCCATAAAATTCAGGGCACATTCTGAGTGTGAATGAGGGGCCACCCGTGAGGACGTTTTGTTGTTGCTATTTTTTCTTAACCTCAGCATAGTCAATCCACTTTCTCTTTTCAATTTGTCCCTAAGTTTGGCCCTGTAATGAGGCCTTTTGCATGGTAAGTTTCGGCCCGGAGCAAATTTTTATGGCTGAATTATAAGCCCTTGAAAAGAGGGGTGTATAATGGAGGCGCTGACCCAACCTTAACTCCAGCTGGAAGAGTGCAACGCGATAATAGATGGGGCAGAGCAGCAGAGTGCTGCTTTTAATTCGTCATTTAGGCAGAGAAGGAGGCCTTGTTTACTTCTCCTCTGCTTCCGAGACTTGCGACTGTTATTTTGAAATGTATTTTATAATAAAGCCTGGGTGGTGATGTAGCCTGGGGCTTGAGTGTCCATTTTAGAAAGGGTGAGAGAAGGGTACATACAGGGAAATGGAGAAAATTAGAAGCTCAGAGGACAGAATGCGGTTCTGACTGCGCGGTTTTTACCTGGCGCTGGTTGTTTTTTGTTTGTTTTGTTTACTTGCTTTTTTTTTCTTTTTTTTCTTTTTTTTTTTGTCTTTTTAAATGGGACATATCTGCTACTCTGCCACGATCCAAAGATGCCCCCGCCTTGGGTGCTCAGGTCCTATTTTGACATTCCCTCCTCATAGCACCAACAAAAATTAATAAGCAAATAACCAATGCTGGTGTTTGAGGTACCTTGCAGCACTCTTATTTCCAGTGTCAGGGTGTTCATGAGTAGACAGGTTATGTGGCCTTTGAAATTGTTCATGCCATAAAGTTAAGTTTCTTTCTCCCATGCCCCTACTTTGTGGGTTGAGAAATTGAGGTGATTGGCTACTGGTGTGATTTTTAGAAACCGAGTTCAAATCTGACCAAGAGTGTATGCGAAGACGCTTCTCCTGAGAGGCTTACAGCCAAATAGACAAAATAAACATGAAACAAACAAAAGCAATGAAATATGATGATGACAAACGCCTTGGAAAGTCTCTTTGCGTCACAGGCACCCACCTGGCCCCACCTCTGTCTCTCTTGTGTCTGGTTTAAAGGTCTGTTATCACCCTGCATATACAGCGTTGGGTACGCCCTGCTCTCTGTTGATCTCTCCGTGACCCTAAGGGAGAAGATGAATAACACTACTCCTTCCTTTCTCCAGGAAGTGTGGCCTCCCAGGAGGGCTCAGTAGAAGAAAGGTGGGCAGGAGGAGGAGGCTTCAATCTCTGTCTCTCTGGGAGTCACACCCGGTTGCCCCCCCTCTTCAGAAGACCCTAGGTCCTCTGTGTGCCCTTCTCCTGTGGGCGATAGCGTTCCAGGGACTGTGCCTCCACCCGACACTTTGAGAGCCAGGGTGGTAGGTGTTCCTGAGCTAACCGCTGGCCTCGGTGTGCCTCAAGTCATCTCCTAGGTTTTGTTCAGACCAGCCCACCTTTCTGCAAACAATTCATCCATGAAGCTCCCAGTTAGAGCATTTGAATTGTACAATTGGTATCCCGGGGGGGGGGGAGGACATGGCTGGTATATAAACTATAGGGTACATGTATGCATACTCATACACACGCACAAACACACACACACTCGTACACGTACACACACACTCACACTTTTAAAGGAAATAGTGTTAGCGTTTAAGCAGAAAATTTATAGAGTAGGTCTATCCAATGTTGGGATTTGTGGCGAGTACATTATGAACTCACTTCTTATGATTCTTAGGCCAGATAAGGCATCCATCATGCAAAGCGGCAAGCCCTAGAAATTACATCAGATTTACAACATAATAAACTTTCATTAAGATGAAGCTACGTGAAACTTATTCCCCTTCATTTCCAGGGCTAAACAAATGCTGCCTGAATACCTAATGAGGCCAGGGCTTGCTAAATTGGTAGCGCTGGCGCGAAGATGTCAGAAAAGGCTGAAACCAAGAAACACAGAGCATGCCAGTCCCTGGGACGTCCTGAGCATCAGAACACTACTGATATTGCTGCCATCAATTTCCGTCAGTCATCCAGAATGGGGCACATGAGGCCGTTTGCTGAGGCTGGTCTGTGCTCGCACCCACCATCCATCCAGGCTCCTGAGTCCATCTTCATCGTTGCATGGCCTGGGCTTTATTGAGGGGTTCACAGCGCTCACGTGCTTTTCCCTTTGCTATTGCCCTGGATAAATCAGTGGTGATCATTTGTTAGCATTCCAGAGAGAAAATGCTCCGGAGGATAGGATGAATCGGGTTTACCAGAAAGTGTCTCTGAGAGGACATAACACGGAAATTTCACAGCACCGTGAACACACGGCCTTGCTCTACAAGCTCTTGGTTTTACTGACTTGACAGTTCAGGTTGGAGAGAAAGTACAAAATAACAAAAACTATAGGAGAGAAAGATGCAATGGCAACAGAAATTCTGGAGGCCAGATGGCGACTGAATTGATGGGAAATCATTTAGTGGGTGTCAGGAAGATGGAAGTACCCGCTTGAAAGTAGAATGGCAAGAAGTGAAGCCATTCGAGGGACTGAATCATAAGGGTTTGGTGATTGGAGGCAGAGACTGCTTCTGTGGGTGTGGATCCAGGTGAGGGCAGGGTTGGGAATAGGACAACTGGTTGGACTTTTCATGAAAGGCGGTCGATCATTAGACTCTACCACCTGGTTCTCCAGTGGTTCTCAGCCTTCCAAATGCTTCGAACCTTTAATACAGTGTCTCATGTGGCAGTGACCTCCCTGCCCCAACCATAAAATTATTTCGTTGATACTTCATAACTGTAATTTTGCTACTGTTATAAATTGTAATTGGAAATATCTGCTGTGCAGGACAGCTGGTATGTGATCCCCAAAGGCCTTTCTACCCGTAGGTTGAAAACCACGGTTCTAAAAGACTTCTTTTCCCAAGTTCATCAGATGCTGATGCTCTGGGGAGGCTGAACAGGGGCATCACAGCAACTGAGTGAAGGATGCTGTTCCCTGCCCTGAAGGATGCTGCTCCCTGCCCTGTGAGGTAAATACTGTCTACAGACTGAATGCCCAGACCCCCTGGCATCACCTGCTGCTTTGGCTTATCTAAAAGCTTCCCATCCCTTCACCCCCCAAAAAATATAAAAAAAGGAAAAGATCTGTAGATACAATAGCCGTGGCCTCAAATCCTGGGTCTCTTTCCAAACACAGAGACCACCAGCACCACAAAAAGATTCCAACAAAATATGAGTTAACTGAGTTTCTCCAGACATAAAAGGAGCCATTTACTGTTATGATAGAGACAGAAGAAAGAGGAAGAGAGATGAACTCAGGGGAAACAGAAATGCTACAAAAAGCAAAAGGAAACCTAGCACAAAGTTAAGGTATTGATACAAAAAAAGATGTCATGTACATGAAGTAAGAAATATGATACTGTCTAGAACCATTTTAAAGATGAGGAGCAATCTTCATGTACCCAGGAATATGACTGACATTTCATACAAACATTTGAGAGGAAAGAATCCAATGGGAACATCACTGGTATTCTCAACAGAGGCTCTGGAATCGAGATAATATTAAATATTGAGTAAAAAAGTATCTCCAGTGTGGAAGTCAATGCCCAAACTACTGCCAAAGCATTGGTTTAGAATTTACTTATCCTGACTCTTAACTGTAACAATGGAGATATTAAAGAGAAAAAAAAAAAGACATAAAGACATAAAAAGTATGTTTCAAAATCCAAAATAGAGAGGCAAATGGTATTTTCAAGGTGGTGAAGGAGTTCTGCAGCCTATTTGTCAGGCAGAGAGTTTAAAATAGAAATCCAGAATAATTTGGAAAAAAAAAAAAAAACAAGCCTGATTCCATATGCTTTTAAGGAGACAGGAACTATTGGAATATATTGTGTAAATTATGTAAGGTGTCTAAATAATTCATGGAAAACTCATGACTCTGGCAGCAAATTGAGAATAGTTTAATGTCGCACAAAAAAAAATCAAGAGAAAAAAAGGCAAGTTAGCATTAACTCCTGGAAAAACAAAAAGACGTGAAGATAAGAACTGTAATTGCGATGAACCACATGGCTTGTGTATGGATAAGATATTGTGGACAGCGAGTACTAATTTAACAGAAATTGTTGTGTAGCTGCACTGCAGAAGAGAGTGGTGTACCTGTGTGGACGCGATGTTTATTTGACCTTGCAAAAGGTTTGAACGCTCATATTCCACAGTGTGAAGTGAAAACACGAAGGGCAAAGAGAATAAAGTGCACTAGTCAGAGGCGTGGAGACAAGGGCTGGGGAGATGGCTCGGATGCTGAAGTGCTTGCCATGCGAGCATGAGGGTCTAAACCTGATCCCCAGCGCCCGTGTAAAAGCCGGGTGCAGAATTATGTTTATAACCTGAGCACTGAGGACAGGGAGACAGGCCCACCCCTGGAGTCGCTGACCAGCCAGCCTAGCTGAGCTGGTGAGCTCCGCATTCAGTGAGAGACCCTGCCTCACATAATAAGATGGAGAAGCAACTGAAGACACCCAGTCTTGACCTCTGCCTCCCTTCCCCCATCCCCGCAAAATGACGATGCAAAACAGAATAACGATACCACACAAAAAAACAAACACACAGAGACAAACACACACACACACAAAAGCAGCAAGGATGGAAGTTGAAACTGGGACCCTCTGGAAACAGGAAGCAGGAGTGTGAGGTGGGTGGGACAGGAGGCTGTGGGTCCTTGGAGGACTTCGGCTTGTAGAAGTGACGTGCATGTATTATTGAATTAAGTTCTAAAAACGTTTCTAGTGGAGAGGATCTGGTTTCCCTCTTCCTTTGGTCCTGGCTTTAGAGTATAGCTGTGCTTTCTAAATGGTGGACTCCGAGGTGACACGCTTGGGATGGAGAGTCTCATCTAGCCCTTTAATCCTCCAGTGTTGCTTTAGTGAGGATGGTTAGTTCCGGCCTCACAGTTCATGACTGGAGCCCAAATGCCTGTCTATCTGTCTCAGTTCCTCTGTTTACCCTCTTTTCATGTTCTTGGGTTTTTTTGTTTTTTGTTTTTTTTTTTATTCCCACTACTACTTAGAGTGTGTGTGTGCATTGGGGGTGGAGGGAGGACTATGCTTGCACATGCGTTTGGGGGCTTATGACTCCGAGTGGGCATTGCTCCTCCGAAGCTGTTCTCCTTGGTTTTTGAGACAGGGTCTTTCATTGAAACTCTGAGTCACATTGCTTACGGTAGGCCCGCTGTTCGGCAATCGCCAAGAATTGACCTGTCTTCAGTTCTCCGATGCTGGGATCGCAAGTCCATCCAACCGCTCTTGATCTTAGTGGATGGTGAGGGCTAAATTTAGGGCCTCATCCTTGTACAGCCAAAGTCTTTCTGACCTACCCATCCGCCCCGCCACCCATCACCGTGTTTTCCATGCTGTTGTATGGTGGACTAGTCAGAAGTGTGGAGACAAGGGCTGTGGAGATGGCTCAGGTGCTGAAGTGCTTGCCATGAGAGGATCTAAATTTGATCCCCGGCACCCATGTAAAAGCTGGTCCTCCCGCCGATCTCCCTAGCTAGAGAGCCTCCTTTCCCGGCATTCATAGCTTCCTCCTTTTCTTACTTCCTAAACCCACCCTGGCTTCCTAGAAACAGCATTAGCTTGGTAGAGATCCTGCCAGCTTGCCAGGTATCATCTACAGCAAGTAGAACTTAGCACCCACAACAGACCTACTCATTACTCTGCTTCTGTAGCAGCTGTTTAGTCCTAATCAGGTCACCTGACTTCATGTAGCTTCTTCATCAGGAAATGGGATACTGATAGTAACCATTTTATTATGTTGTTGGAAAGATTATGAGTTAGTACACATAAAGTCCATAGAGCCATGGTTCATGTAAATATCATATGGCCGTCATCTGCAACAAACACTGTTCCTTGACTTACAGTTGACTAACAACTGAAAGTGTGTGGGTCTGAATGAGTAGCTCGTCGGTTTCCTCAACATGAAAGTTGTAGGCTACAGGCGTGCTTCCCACTAAGTGTTCTCCAGGTGGAAGAAACAGCTGTTGTCCGCCCTCAGTTCCCATTCATTTCCATGTCTGTCTTAACTGATGCTTTCTGGAAAGATGGTATGATGCAGCTATACGTGCAGAGGGAAATTTGTGCTTGGTGTCAGGACCATGGAGAAGGTGAGGGCCGTGGGATGGAGCAGGGGGAGGCGCTGAATGGAGATGAGCCTGCAGTGTTTGTGGGGGAGCCCACATTACTATTTCCGTCATGGAGTGGCCGATGCTACCTTTCCTGGGTTTCTAGGGGCGTCCCTGTAAATAGTGAATAGCTGTCTGCAAAGGCAACCCCTGATCACCAGCGACATTCCACACTCTTGTGACAGGCAGTCTCACATATGACCACTTTCTGTGTATGTGCGTGAAAATGGGTGACTGTGGGTGTGGCTGCTTGTGGGGGCGCACATGTACGGAGGCTGAGGCCACCTTGGGTGTTGTTGTTCCTAAAGTGCCATCGCCTTGGCTTTTTTGATTCCATTTTCTCAGTCTCTTGGAGCTTGCTGATTCAGCTAGGCTGGCTGGATTGTGAGCTCCCGGATTCTTGGCTCTCTGTCTCCACAGGGCTGGAAGCACACGTCACTGTGCTTAGCTTCTTTTGGCAAGTACTTTACAGGTTGTGGGATCTCCCTGGCCCCATCCGCTGTAAAAATACAATGTTACCCGCCAGTTGGGAGAAACTTACAAAGATTAGTCTCCGCAGGACTTCAGTTGGAAGAGTTCCCCTGGCTACCTCAGTCAGAACTCGGAGGTCTCATTTCATGAGACTTGATCTTCCATTTTGAACAAATAAGGGTATAAGTCTGCTTTTGCTTTCACTGTTGACCAGTGCTTTTGGCCTTTAGATACTTAGTTTGGGAGCTGCAGGCTTGTGCTTTGTTACGTTTAGGAAAGTGCCACCCGATATTTTGTCACCGAATGACCACTGTACAGTGTAAGGGCACATACTTGATGGTACAGATCAGTCAACTCGGCCTCTTAGTGCATCAAGAGGTATCGGCCTCTTAGTGCATCAAGAGGTATAGTAAAGACAAGACCTCTGACGCGGTGGTGAATGAATAACCACTTTCCAGGGTACAAGGACCCAAGATAGGCAACCTCCTTACAGTTTCTTTCTCAGTCACACGCTAGAGTGAAACATTGCTACCCCTTTCTCCTTTCTTCATCTTTCTCCCTCTCCTCCTCTATTTCCTCCCCCACGTTCTCTGCTTCCTCCTCTTCTTCTTCTGCCTCTTCCTCTACCTCATCCTCTTCTTCCTCCTCCCTGTTGTTATCTTTTTTCACAGATGACGTGGGCTCATTACTAACTTTTGGACAGTCATTATGATTGGGTCTCGTTTCATGCTAACACAGCCTCACTGTGCTTGCTGACCTCACTCTGACAGTCTTTGCATGTATAAATGGGAGCCTAGTCAATAAAGAAAGAGTCATCTGAATGCCCTAGATATAATGTTGTGGATGTTGGGAGGCTCAGGAATGCTATGGCCTCTACCAGTTTTGTCTTCAGAATACAAGCCAGTTGGTAGGGACTCATACTAGGACAGGGCTGAGGAGACCCAGCTTTTTTTTTTAGAGCAGATGAGTCCACCCTGTTTTGGCTTTTAACTCCAGGGCTTGCTGGTAGAATATCCTTTTTTATTCACTAGTAAATTTTGTATTTAGAAACTTCATGATTAATTTCTCGTGGAAGAATGCTCACTTGCGTCTTCCCCTGGGTTCCCCACATGGAGGGATCTTGAATCCTCTTGAGTTCAGCTACGAACTATTAGTCATTCTCTTTGTACTGAAGTATTTTCTATTATTACTTCTAAAGACTTATTCATTTTTATTTTTTTGCCTGTATGTGTGTCTTTGTACAGCATATATGCCCAGTGCCTTCAGAGGCCAGAAGAGGATGCTGATCTCCTTGAGTTTCTGATAGTTGTAAGTTGCCACATGGGTGCTGGGAATGGCACAGTAGTTTTCTGCAAGAGCAGCCAGTGCTCTTAACCACTGAGCAGCTTTCCAGCCCCTCAGGTGTTATTTTCACTGACTGACACAATTGTACCTTATGATTTTACTGTTTGATTTTCAGGCAGTAGATGAAACTTGAAGCTCCTGGAAGGCAGGAGCAAGCTGCCTGGGATTTTGGCAGATTCCTTAGCTCCTCTGCTGGCAGCAGAGCGTGGACACTAACTGAAGCCGCCTCTGTTCTTGTTCACCGAGATTTCCCCCGAAGTCTCATGTGTCAAAACAGTTGGTCCCAACGTAAAGCTGAAGAGTGCTTGTTACCACCACTTTCCGAGTTCCGAGGGGTCAAAGCCTGCCATCCGAACGGCATAGTTTTCAAAGTGTTTTCATCATACTTACAAAAGCTTTGGTAAACAAGAGAAGACAATTAGAAAAAAAGACACTGAAATCTCATCAAGCAGCTGGTTTACCTATGCCTCGGCAATTAAATAAACAAATGTGTAAATGGATGAATAAGCAAGCTAGAAATAGAATGGCTCTTCTTTCCTGCTTGGTTGTTTTGTTTTGTTTGCTTGTTTTGAGACAGTGTTTTGCTATGTAGCCACGACTAACCTGTTTCTCACCATGTAGCAAAAGCTGACTTCAAACTTGTGACAATATTCCTGCCTCAGCATCCTTTTGTATTTGAGAGGGAGCCTGACTGTACAATCCCTTTCTGGTCTTCAACTTGTGACACCTATGCATTGGCCTTCCAAGTGCCTGGCTTCACATGGCGTTTCTTAGACCGGAGTTAGCACATGTGAGGTCCTAGTCCCTTGTTCCTTTTCCTGTGCACAGGGTGCTTCTTTAGGGTCATCATCTTTCCTGGATGTGAACTTCTGAAATCTCTCCAAGTCCCTATGGTACTCTCAATCCACCTTGCCATTTCAGAACACCCCGTCATGCTTGGTCCCATCTAGGGTGGCTTTGGGGCTCCTTCATCAAACGCATAGCCCCATTCTGCCACTCGCCCTGTGGAAAACGACACACTGAGTTACTTAGGCATCAGTTTTCTCACCTACAATCTGGCGAAATACAGTATGTTAAGGGCTCAGTGCTATGGCCACTTATGAAGTACTGGCCTTCATTGTCATTCATAGAGGTGCTGTCTATGGTTAGAGACAAATATAGATGCTCCTTAACTGTGCTAACTAGATAACTCAGCTTTGAAATAACTTCACCAATAGGAAGCCTGTTGGTGCAGAGAGTGGCAGGAAACAGGGCTCCTGGCTGTGCACATATCAGGAAGGACTGGATAGAGGGGAGGAAGAACAGTCCAGTCGTTTCCCCCCCCCCCATGCTAATTTCTCTTCCTGTGTGAGGGATGAGCCTCATTGGGTCCCACAGTGTGCAAGGATGAAAATCCCATGATGCATGCCTTCCAAAGAGAAAACGAATAATAAAGCCAACCTGGCCCACTGATTGCTTCTCTGGACAGCTGGCACACCTCAGGAAGTGAGGAGGATTGAGGCAGGAATGTAATAAGGGCCGGGGAAGTGGCAACGTGAAAGGAATGACCTTTATTTGCAAGCATGGCTGAGATTTACAGTTTATTACTGATAGCTTTTATAAAGAGCCATTCAGTTCAGAGGTGAGAGGTTTGTCATCTGGAAACGCAATTAACTTTACCTTATCCCAATCCCCCTGGCCTTAGTGTGAGAGCGGTCCTCCAGCGCCTCGGCAACATCACGGCCCGCCCCTCTCTAATTTCATTTCTGTCTTTTGCATCCCCAGGTCCCTGGCATTAACACTGTTGCATATTTTTACTATTATTATTTTCTATTATTGCTACTCTCTGTCAGCGATCGCCAGAAGGCACTTGTGTGGATTTTTTTTTTCTTTTTTAAGATCTAAATTATTTGATTTTTCTGAAAGGGAAACCTCAAAGCAGAAAGCTCTTTAAGCCACGGTGGCTAGAGAAGCACACGGACTCAAGATGCACCGTTGTAGGTGTCGGAAATTAATTATGGAGATGGAGAAGTTGTGCGAAGGGAGAGGCGGGGGTTTTACATGGTGACGGAACCTTTTCAGGAGAGGCCTCAGAGCACACACACATCCACGGCAGACACACTGCGGCAATATTGACTAGATAAATAAATAAAGGACGCCAGCAATCTGCAGCCTGCCCGGACCCACAGACCTGTGAAGGAAGCACAACACGTTTGAAACATGAAAAATAAAAAGGATTTTGGCGCCCTGCTGTGTGTGTATGAGAAGTCCCGAAAGGTCTATTTTTGTTTCACAGTTTCAGTTTTACGACCCTCTCTTGTCTGTTAAGTCAGGGCTGCAGAAATTTAAGAGCCAGACACAAAAGCAAGGATCTAGTATTTTTTCTTTTCTTTCTTTCTTTTTTTTTTTTTTTTTTGCCAGTTGGTTTAGGTTATTTGAAATATAGTCCTAGTATATTTTCCACACTTAGGCGGCTGCCAGATAGATCAGAGGAGGGAAGTGACTCAAAGAGCCTGCATCCTCCCATTTTTAAGTCTCCGTGGAATGGAGGCAGAGGAGCTGGGGTTCTATTGGGGGTTTCATCCCTTGGAGACACTTTATTTTAGGTTCTGAGCAACTCCTCCTTTCTCCAGAAAACCCCTACACCTGCCTTATAACCCCCCAAATGGAGGGACCATCTTTTTTACAAATTTCTAAGATCCTATCTGAAAACTGTTTCCTCCGGGGTGAGGTAGAGCCGAATAATTACTACCCCTGCGTCTTTTTCATCCCGATTTTATTGTGGCTATTATTTGCAGCTGTGTTAGAGGTTAATATCCCTATTTTTCCCCTCCACTGCCTAAATATAACTGGGGCTCATCTCCAAGCCAGGTAGCGAAGGAAATAGCATCGCCTCCGAAAGAGGCTCAGATTAGCCCATCCGAAATGAGGGTTTGGGGCCCTAGGGTAAGAATTACCCGGCTGCTGTTGATAGCAGATAGATTTAAGCCCATAGTGTTTCTTTCTTCAGCTGAGAGAGGTCGGGTGAAAGGATTCAGAAGGTGAACAGAGCATGAAACGACACCACAATAGAATGGCATTGCTAAGGATAAAAGCATCCGAGTGCCATCTTTAATGAGAGGAAGGAAAGAGAAAGCCACGACTGTTGAACCTCCCCTCAGAGGACTATTGGAAGTCAAAGCAGGGTTGAGGGTGCTTCACTTAAGGGGCTGTGCTAGCCCTGTGTTCCCATGCAAGTACCTTTAAAAATTAACCTTAGGAAAGCCCATGTCTTCTATCTTCTGCAGCCCCCAAGTTCTGCCTTTGTGTAAACGATGACATGGGGGAAGCTGAGGGTGGAAGGAGAGGCCCTTTGAAAGGCTCTTGTGAGAATACGGTGAGATTGTACCCAGGTTTACACTGGGTACCGGCGGGAAGATGGGGGAAAGGAAGGGCTATGTTGTGCACTTAGGAAGTTGAACCCATAGGATGGATGCCTTTTAGATTGTTTACGATCAGGGTGAAGTACTTGAGGGCTATGGACTGCTGAATGCATTGATCCCTCCATGGATTCACCACACAACAGCACCACTGGGAGTAGGGGAAAGTAGAGGCGAGGTCTTGTTGGCACATTTGGTAGGTAGGCCATTTGGTGTGTCCTTGGGTAGTCTATCACGTTCAGCCTGTCCCTCCCTTTAGCCTGCTTTCTGGCCAAGACAGTATGAATGGCTGTGATTTCCTAAACTTTCTGAAACCAAGAGTCCCAAATAATTCCTCATTTAAATGGTTTCCTTTACTGTTCTGGTCGCATCGAGGAAAAGTCACTCACAGTGACTGTGGCTAAGAGGTGGTCCTGCTGCTTCCTACGAAGAGGATGAGTTTTCTCTAGGGTGGTCCTGGAGACCAGGATCCTTATTGTTTAGATACTCCATCAACAATGAATGCACCTCAAAGGGGAGCTCAAATGGAGGAATATCATAGAACATGCGTCTTTGTTCAAGAAGCTCTGGTTACTCAAATCAGGATTCATGTAAGGTCATGAAACTAGTGTGGACCTTGAAGCCGAAAGATGAGAGAGAGAGAGAGAGAGAGAGAGAGAGAGAGAGAGAAGACAGACAGAGAGGCCATAAGAATGATGGACTCAAATTTGCTTTTCCTCATCCTTTGTTTCGTCACCAGATACTTAACAAGCTGCTTCCAGCACTGTGCTAGGTTGTTGGAACTGGGCAATAAAAGAAGACACAGTGTAACCCCAATGATTTTGGAAAGTTTGTGAATCAAGGGTTAAAGAGGAAGGCTTAGTATCATTTCAACCCCCCATCCCCAGATACAGGAGTTTTGGTAGCCCCAGCTTGCCTTGAATTTATGATATAGCTGAGGATGAATTTGAACTCCCAATCTTCCTGCCTCGACCTGCTCAGTACTGGGATTCCTGATATGTGCTACTAGGCCTGATTTATGAGGTGCTGATGATTGGAGCTAAGGTTTCATGCATGTTAGGCAGGCACCTTACTTAGCTACATCCTCAGCCTACTCCTCGCCTTTTAAAAGAATTCTAATTATTTAATTTTATTTCATTGAACTTCAGTGAATTTACATAACTTTTAACTTTATTCAGTTTAAGTAGCTCTGTGAGGCCAGTGACTAGCACAGAAATCAGGATGAATATAGGGACTCGGAGTCTTTGATGCTGGATAGCATCATACAGCTACACCCAGAGCTAAGACTAAACTCAGCTGCTGGCTGATGTTAAAAACAGATGCTTAGACTTCTGTGCCCACAATGCCGAGTCATGTGTGGCCAAGACACCTTGAGAGTCCCACAGAGAAACTCTCTAAAGACAGAATAGGACTCTCATCCATTACTCACTCACAAGGATTCATCTTAAAGAGTTTTCCATTTTTTTTTATTTTAAATTGCCAGCAAATGCTCAGTAGCCGCACAACTACTGCATTCTTACCTTTGCTTCACTATTCAATAGATGACTTGAAGTGGCCTCACTCTAGTGCAAAATAGGCTTCATGTTAGGTGACTTTGTCCAACTCCTGTTAATAGATGTGTTCTCAGGTTGTGTGAGGTAGACTAGTATTGTGGGGTGCCCACCAGAGAAGACTACTGGGGCATGGATTTAAGCCAACAGAAAGCCTGCATTAGCTGGCGATTACCAAACACTGGGTGTTTGGGGGCCACAGTGCCGTCCTGAACTGTTTTTTTTTTTAAGCACAAAAAGCATCTCCTGGGTTGGCACACCTCAGCAAGAACAATTAGCCAGGAGTGGAATTCAGAAGCCAAAATCAAGGCTATCACATAGTTCTTTCCTGGAACTATAGACTTTGATGATTTAGGACACCCTTCTCTCTCTGGCAGATGGTGCTGCCTATCTGCTGGGTTTTAAGGCCTGAATGGTATTTCTATCATGGAGTCAGTTATGCTAAGTAGTGGACTAATATGATCTGGGTGCCTGTTATACTAGGCTATGGTATTCAATTGCCCTGGTATGTAAAATACAAATTTAATGTTTGCCACTGAAATGAGTTTGCTCAGGTGTAAGCCCAATTTAAATAGAGGAACCTCTGTAACTAGGTGTGTGTGTGTGTGTGTGTGTGTGCCTCTGCCTGTGTGTACGTGAAGGTAACAGCTGGAGGTCGATTTTGGGTGTCTTCCTCAATTGCTTCCTATTGTACCTGTTAAGACAATATTTCTTATGAAACCTGGAATTCACGAATTTGGCTAGACTAACTGACCAGCAATCTCCAAGGGTCCTCCTGTCTTTACCTCCCCAGTTTGGAATCACAGGCATGTGCTGTCGTGCTCAGCTTTTTACATGGAAGGTGGGCTCTGTATTCCAGTCCTCATGGTTCTGTGTCAAGCATTTTACTGACGGAGCCATCGTCTTGTGCCCAGCTTTTACTCACTATGTAGGGAGAGCCCATGGAAATACATAGATATGTGAATTCCCACATAAAGTTACAACGGCGTGGCTAGTTGGCTGGCACCAGTTAAAAATAAGAATGAAGGGATAGGGCCATGGGCTAAAAGTGAGGAATTGCTTCATCTTTCCTCACTGAGGGAAAAAAAAATATTCTAACCACATCTGGAAAGTTAGCTGTGGTTCATATCCCGGCAGTATGAGAGAGAGGCAAAACACAGGAAATAAAGAAAGACCACAAAAATGATCTGAATGTGAAAGAACGTATCTGAGTGGACTGAAGAAGCCATTTATGTCCTCCTTGAAGAAAGGCCTCTGTGGCGGGAAGTGACCACGTCCTGCAATTACCTTCAAGGTAACTGTACAAATGAGAGAAAGGGATTAGACACCCTCTTCTGAAATAGCAAGACCAGAACCATGGCCTACAGCTAAAAGAAAAGTACTATGGCTGTTAGTCAAAAATCTCCTGCAGCCAATAAGCACTGGACAGCAGACAGGGCTCTCGAGGGAGGGAAGGCAGGTTCTATCACTGAGATCAGGAGCTGATAGAGTGAGGTAGTCATAGAAACATAAAAGGAACACTGGACCTGGGACTTATTATGGTCTGTGAAATAATTGTTCGGATAGAGCTGGAAATCTGCCTGTGGTGGTAGTTGTTGTGTGAGGCCTTGGAGGAAGGTGAAACCACAGCCTGGTGTTTCTGCAGATATGCTGAGGCAAAGCAAATGAGCCAAATTCCATCCTAAGTCGCTCTAAATAGGCCCTGAGTTTGAAATTTCATGTGGCGTGACTCCATTTGCTCACCAGCTGCTGGTCTGGATTCTTGGTTTAGCTGGGTGGCTGTGCTGTGGGAATCTGGCTGAGAGAAGGTGCCTGCATTTGAGTTCTGTCCCCAGGGACTCTTGCAAGGGAGAGACTATGTAGTACCAATCAGAACATTCTAGAATTAATCATGGCTGCACTAAAGTTAAGTGGACATAGCAGGGCTGTGGTGACTTTAGGAGTTGTCAGCAAATGCCTGATGCTACTCTCCTCCCCCTCCTTTTTTTTTTTTTCCTTTTGGGGAATTGACGACTCTTCCATCTTCAGTCTGCCATGGTAGAACATTCTCATCTTAGTCTCTCATATCCCACACCCATGAGTTCCCAAAGCTTCAGGGACCGGTCTTGTCTTTTTCACCTCAAGAAAACCAAAACCCAGAAATATCACTGGACTTGCTTTAGGGTCACATGACTAGCGAAGGTGTGGATTTGCCTTGCTAACTCCAGGGCTGAATACCATGAGTGCTCTTTCACTCTGCCTTTGTCACCCCAAGAACAGTTCAGGACGGCACTGTGGCCCCCAAACACCCAGTGTTTGGTAATCGCCAGCTAATGCAGGCTTTCTGTTGGCTTAAATCCATGCCCCGGTAGTCTTCTCTGGTGGGCACCCCACAACACTAGTCTACCTCACACAGCCTGAGAACACACCTATTAACAGGAGTTGGACAAAGTCACCTAACATGAAGCCTATTTTGCACTAGAGTGAGGCCACTTCAAGTCATCTATTGAATAGTGAAGCAAAGGTAAGAATGCAGTAGTTGTGCGGCTACTGAGCATTTGCTGGCAATTTAAAATTTAAAAAAATGAAGAACTCTTTAAGATGATGAATCCTTGTGAGTGGGTAATGGATGAGAGCCTTATTCTGTCTTTAGAGAATTTCTCTGTGGGACTCTCAAGGTGTCTTGGCCACACATGACTCGGCATTGTGGGCACAGAAATCTAAGCATCTGTTTTCAACATCAGCCAGTAGCTGAGTTTAGTCTTAGCTCTGGGTGTAGCTGTATGATGCTATCCAGCATCAAAGACTCCTAGTCCCTATATTCATCCTGATTTCTGTGCTAGTCACTGGCCTCACAGAGCTACTTAAACTGAATAAAGTTAAAAGTCATGTAAGCTCACTGAGGTTCAATGAACTAACATAATTAACAAAAAAGGACCAGTGATCTCAGTAGCGTGATTGTAGGATCAGTTCTGGTCATGTATTGCTCTGAGCATTCTCATGCTGAGCAAATCTGATCTGATGTGTGCTGAATGCCAAGGTTTTCTTGTTCTCCTGGCTCTCCCTGAGAGCTTCATGTGTCCATCTTATCAGTCTTCTCACTGAAATACTCTGAGAGCAATGTGTGTCCTGTGTCCTCCTCGTTGCTACTGCTCTAATGTGTATCTGTCATTTTGTGCTGCGCTGAGCCACCCTTCAGTTGGCCAGGCTCTTTAGGTGACTTTTCTGTTCAGAGCTGTGTTTCTTTGGGAAATTGCGTGCCCAGGCAAGGTCATTAGAGCTAAATGCCATTGTCTCTGTGAACAGATGTCTTTCTTTTTCCAACCTGAAACATTTGGGAATCCTGATCACCTCTAACAGAACCTGTGGGCTCCTCTTTTATCCACTGTCTTTCATCTCCCAGGACCAAGCTCTACCTTCTCTACATACCAGGAGAGAGTACTTCACTTTGTGGTTCTCATGCCAGGTCCTCTCTGATGTCTTCCATTTCTCTCCACTTAGCCCTCAGGCCTTGTTCTGTCTTTCATTCTTGCCAATACAGGACTGGTCTGATCAGTAGCATCTTAACCCTGTGCTTTCATCTCCTTTCCTAGTTTGTGATTTTATGTAGCACTATTGTATTTTGATTTGCTTTGACAGCTCATCCCAGTATCTAAGTCAGTTATGTAATGTTTTGTTTGATAATGATGCATGTTCACCCACTCTATTAGTCAGGGTTCTTTAGAGGAACAGAACTTATAGAATTAATCTGTATAGATATAGAAAGGGGATTTATTAGAATGGTCTAACACTGGCTGTCTACCAACAGAAGGTCCAACCATCCAGTAGCTGTCCAGTCTGCATAGCTAGATATCTTAGCTGGTCTTCAGTGGATGCTAGATTCCCGAAGAAGTAGGATCTATCACCACTCCTAGAAATGGACTTGCTGTGGGGAGCGAGAGCAAAAAAAAAATCAAGCTCCAGCAGAAGGTGAGGTCCAGGTTAAAGGTGGCTCTTTCCACCCCAAAGATCTGGATCAAAGGTGGATCCCACCTCAGTGATACAGATCAGAAGCTGGTCTTTCCACTTCAAATGATTTAATTAAGTAAAAGCCCCACACAGGTGTGCCTAACCATTTGAGTCGTAGTTAATTCTAGATGTAGGCAAGTTGGCAACCGAGAAGAGTTGTCACCCCGCTAGCACATAATTCCTGATAGTTCAAAAGGGTAGTCGCACTCTTTTGTTGTTGTTGTGGTTGAAGACTTCAGCCACAGTGGCTTAAAACAACACAGACTTATTATCATACACTTCTGGAAATTTAGAAGTCTGATTTGTGTTTCACTGAGCTAAAGCCATTCTCCCTGGAGGCTTTAAGAGAGACTTTGTTTCTTTACCATTAGCGTCTTCTAATGGCTACCAGCATTACTTAAAACCTGTGGCTCCTTCCATCTTCAAAACCAGCCGCGGCTGAGAGAGCATTTGTAGCATCACATTCCTCTGATCCCAGTTTTTCAGCTACCTTCTTCTACGTTCGAGGATGCTTGTGTTCATATCGGATCTATCCCGATAACAGAGAATAATCTCCATTTTATTGGGCCATCTGATTGACAATCTTAATTCTTTCCATATCTCTTAATTTCTTCCTGATATCTGGTGTAACATAGTCACAGATTCTGGGGTGGGGTTTATGGACATCTTTGTGGACCCATGTAAAGCCATTTTTTTTTTTATCTTCGGAGCTATAGCTGTACACTGGGAAGGGGTTTTGCTAAGCACTGGAGCCAGATGAATGGTTCAAGAAAAGGGGACTCAGTGGGAAGTGTCTGTGTATGTTTATGGGATAACTGAATTGTTGACATATCAGCAAATCTCCAGCCAAGATTCTTTTCCATTAAAATATCTTTTTGCTTTGGTAAAGAAGCAGTTTTTGTGGCTGAAAAGGTAGCAATTCTCCTTTTTTTATGTTTTAAGCCACTTTCTAGCTATAATAGGTTTTTGGATTGTCAGTGATTGTCTGTATTTGTAGAAAACCAAATAGCTGTCTATTCTGGAACTCTTGCATATAGATATAGATGCTCAAGCCCATTAAAATTTGAATAAGAATGGTAGCACAGAGCCGTTAGTTCTGTAAGCATTGATGAATCTGTGTAATACACTGTACATTGCAAACTAACATAACACCATTATGAAATGTCATTATGGCATTTTCCAGGTCATATTTTCAATCAATCTAAAAGAGCTCGTTAGGAGTCTAGCAGCTTGAGATGGTTTTCTAGGTGGCTTATAGATTAACTTAAATTCACACGAAGTTTATGATCTAAGACAGATGCATTTCAGCATGCGCTAGGAATGGCTTTGCTTTTGGCCGTGATTTTCTTTAAATAGCTGTGCAACATTGGGGAATGTTTTGGGAATCTTGGCCTTAGATTCACAAACTACAAAGTGGAAAATATTTGCTAAGAATTTGACTAGGGTCAAGGTTGCCAATAAAAATATAGGTTGTCCAGTTTAATTAGAATTTTAAGTGAACAATTCTCTTTTATTATATGACACAAATATAGCATGTGTGTGTGAAAATTTATTCATCATTTACCTGACCTTCAAATGTAACTAAGCATTCTGTACTCATATTTGGGAAACGAATTAATTTGTGGTGTATGAAGTCTCTCTCCTTGTCCCTCCTCGTGTGCATTAGCTAGATTTCAATTTTTCCCCATTCCAGGGCTCCAAGTTGCCCTTAACAGTCACATGGAGTTGGCATAGATAATAAAATCCAAGATGTCTTGGTTGCTTTTTTGTCAACTCGATACAAGCTAGAGTTACCTGGGAGGCAGACCTCAGGTGAGAAAATGCCTTCTCCAGATTGGCCTGTGGGTGAGTCTGTGGGGCATTTTCATGATTAGTTACTGATATGGGATAGCTCACTTTTGCAGTGTTCCCACTCCAGCATTCAAGATGGTGGTCCTGGGGTGTATAAAAAGCAGGCTGAGAAAGCCACAGGGAGCAAACCAGAAAGAGCAGTGATCCTTTCTCACTCTCTCTGATCCCAGTTCCTGCCTCCAGGTTCCTGCCTTGAGTATCTGGACTTCCTCTCAGTGACAGACTCTTACTTAGAAGTGTAAGGTAAAACAAACCCTTTTTTCCCCATGTTGCTTTTGGTTATGGAATTTATCAAAACAATAGAAACTTAACAAAGATAGAAATTGGTATCAAGTGTGGGGTAATAATACATATCTATAGGATTAAAGAATAGTCGGTGTCTCTAATCTATCCTCTTCATTAGGTTTCTCAAGTTAATGACTCTATACAATGTACCTAGGACTAAAATGACAGGTATGTATGAACATGGACAAACATGAAGTTTTTTTTTTTTTTTGACAACTGCAGAAAGTTTGGTTTGCTTTTGATCTTAGGAAAAGGAAGATGATACTCAGTCTTTCTCTTTTCTACTAAAAGGCAGCGGTTTGAAGATAGGCTGTCAGGTGACTCTTTGATCTGAAGAGTGAGGTATCAGAATCATTTCAGAAATCAGGCTCAGTAAGCACTGGCAACAATATAAACGTAACATTGAGTAATGTAAAATGTGTATTATTTTTTATATTTTGAATTATTTTTGACAATTTTATACGTATATAATGCAGTGCGACCATATACCTCTTCCACCGTCACTCATCCCCCCGTCCTACTCCACCCTCAGGTCTTCCACCAAGTTCTCATCTCATTTAGATGCTGTTCTGCTTTGTGATGCGCTAGGCCTGGGAAGGGGTATGAGGCTACCCACTGGATCATGGGTAAGTCACCTATAGCTGTATCACTGGAGACAGTGACGTCCTTTCCCCTCCACTGCCATTAGCTTCCTTGGGCAGTATGGGACCACATGAAACTTCCCTATCTATGACTGAATGTTTGTGTGCTCGGTCTTGGGTAGGCCCTGTGAAGTCACCCATAGCTCTATGTGTATGTTTATGTTTCTATTAGTTTATGAGTGCCATGTTTATGTCTATTCATGAGACAGCATTTTGCAGCCCGCCTCCTGATCTTCTGACCTTTTTTTTTTATTATTATTATTTCCATCTCCCAATCTGTGTTTGTTCCCTGACTCTTGGAGAGTTGGCCTGTTTTAAGGCTGAATTCTCAGCAGTTGCTTGTTCTCAGTACTATGATTAGGCACGAGTCTCTGTATTAACTGTCTCTTTGATCAAGAATAAGGAAAAGTACTAGTGTATAGGTAGACAAAATATTTAGGACACAGTTGGACAAAATGCCCATTTAACAAAACAAAAATAGTATGTTCACCCCTAGAGCATATGACCCTCACCAGTTATGGGCCTTTGACTAGAAGCATGGCACTGAGCATGAATGCCCTTCTATAGACCAGGCCTCAATCAGATGATGGTTGGTTACCTCCATAACGCTCATGTCACTATTTCACTGGTAAGCACCTCTTGCCTCGTAGACTTGTAACAGACAAGATCCAAAGCTGGAGTACCATTTTTGAATCTTTTCCCATGAGTCGCCTGCATGATAACATCTGGTACCATGATTAATAAGTTTCCAATTCAGTTATTGCAATGTTTCTGTGTTTTGTTTTGTTTTTTTCAATGTTTCAATGTTTCAGGGTCCTCTGGGATCTTCATGGACAACAAACTGCTATTAGGATGTATATTTACTAACCTATGGTTTCTGTTTTTGGTTTGTTGAGACAGGATTTCGTGTAACCTAACTGGCCTGGAACTTTGCTCTGAAGGCCACTCTGGCCTGGAACATGTGATCCTCTCAAATTTGGAGATCATAGGCATATGCCACTGTGCTTAATATATATTGGACCTATAATTTATCATCCATGTCAATTCAAAGTGACTGACAGTGGCTTCCAGGATAATTTTTGTAGAGATATTTTGAAATCCAGTGTTTTATTTATTAGGTATTGGATTCTTTTTGTTTGTGTGTGTATTTCTGTTGGCCGCCTTTCTTTACTCAGCTTCGTGCCCCAGAAGGCCAACTGGTATGAGCTATCATATCCTTGGGAGTCCTTGCCTTTTGGCTTGTAGTTGGTTTTGATAAATGAGATAGAGACTTTATCAAGGGATTGGAGAGTAGGAAGAAAATAAGTTTGGCCCTTGGTAAATGGCCCATGGTAGGTTACATTCTTTTTACCAGAGACCCTGAGTCCTTTCAGGCATATTTGCCTGTGTCATCCTTCTTTGTGGGCGACAGGATTTCCTCCTGCACTGTGCACTCTAAGGTAAAGGGGGGGAGGGAATATTCTTTGCTGTTTTTATACCACAGGATACCCCCTCTTTTTACTTCCCTCAGCTCTGCTCTCATCTTTATAATTAGCATCTTCAGTAAAGTCTCCTCAGTTACTCCTCCTGAGTGTGCCATCTGCTTCCTGCTGGGGCTTTGACTGGTGTAGGCAGGTGTCAGTCTTGAGAGTTACATCAGATTATGGTGCTCACAAAGGGTAGATCAGGCATCCAAGATCATGTAACTCTGAAGTGGTACAACTGAGGCTGAGGCCCAGGGTCTGCAGATGAATCTTTTAGAAAAGGAGGAATGAACAGAGAATAGATAGGTAGGTAGCTCCTTAGGGAGCCTGATGACATGACGGGCTTGGAAATTGCCCTGGGAAATAATCTAAAATAAAAACAAGTCTGCGTCACCATGAATTATATGCCTCTGTTTCTATTTTTAGGAAGACATAATAGGAATATAAATGCTTACTTTTGATCTTTTAAAAAAAAAAAAAACCCAAGAATCCGATTTTAAAGTAGGGATAATCTCTACAACAGTTTTTGTTTCTTATCAAGCGCCATTTTGTCTGTAGCACAATGTTCCTGGTACTTTGTGTCTTCAGCGACTGAAATCCAGATAATTTTCAGTCCCCAGTGAGAGTCTTCCTACTAAGCAGGAAAGTATCCCTGATACAAGAACATCACTGGTGTTGGTACTGGCCAGGAGAAAGGCATGTTCAATGCCCTGCAGCTCCTCTGTCTGACATCAAGATTGTGAATGGCCTGGGACAGAGTCTCTGTTCTTGGACTGGGACATTCCCTGTGAGCCTTCTTTGCCACCAGCTAAGCATGGCATGGCAGGTAAGGGTAATCTGTGGGAACCCATGCCACATGCGGTCTGCAGTTGTCTTGAATGACAGATGCTTGAGGGATGCCTGGCTTCTTATTACGCTTCCACACACTCCCGAATGTATCCTGAGATCATGCCACTCTTTGACTCTTTTTCTCTACCAAGATAATTCCTCCAAAGCTTTCACTTGCTCAAGATCTTCCCAGTTCCTGCTTTAGAGCTTTTGGTATTTACTGTGTTGGAATCCCTAGATGACTCTGGAAGTCTAAGCAGTGGTAGCCAAGCTGAAATGTGGTACGGACGTCGAGGGGATGACCTGTTGCTTCTGCTTGGGTGGAGCAGGGTGAGATGATGCCCCAGAGATTAGCACAACCTAAAATGCTCGTGAGAAATGTACAGGCAGCACCTCCTCCCTGACCCCCAAACCCGTGCTGTGGCTGACATAATTATGTAAGCAGATCTACACAAGTTTTTAGTTAAAACCACTTAGAATTGTGATGCAATGGGCCAACTGATTTGTAAGGACTGGTAAGGATTTTGTTAATTGCAGGAAAGTTGCTGCTGCACGGTTCAATTTTAACTAATTTTATAAAGCTGGCTTTTATTTCTGCTGTTTCTCTGGGGGGACGTAAATGACATTGAGCTGGAATGCTTTCTCCATAAAAAAAATTCGCCTTTCTTTTTTAAAATGCAGCGTGTTTTTTGTTTGTTTGTTTGTTTGTTTTTGTTTTTGTTTTTTAATGTGTGAATATGTTCACTGTTGCTGTACGGGTGAGTGCTGTGGACATGTGCACCAGGAGGCAACTTCAGGTGTCAATCATCAGGAACTCTCCCTACCTTCCCTGAGGCAGAGTTAGTCTGGAGCTCACCAGTCAGGTGAGGCTGGGGAGAGCAAGCCCCAAGGACCCTCCTATCTCTATCTTCCTAGTACTGGGATTAGAACCACCATGCCTGGTAGTTTCACTGGGGACCAATGTCAAGTCTTCATGCTCATGTGGCAAACACGTGACCAACTAAATTCTCTCAAGCTCTCTCCGCATCCCATCAAGGATTTTTTTTTTTTTTAAAGGAGCTGCTTTAGGGTTGAGATTTTTCACCCATTGTCCCCTAAAAAGCCAAACAATACCATTGGGCAAAAGAATTCTGCTCCAGGGCCTTCACTAGTCAATGGCTTTAACTTTTGTTTTCTCTCCCATAGCTTAATGACTGACACCACACTGAGATGGGCTGAAAGCAGAGACTCTGGTTTTATTCTAAGTATCAGCCGCTTAGGTCAGTCACATCTACTAATTTTATGAGAGTCTCCTGGCCAACCCCAGGGCATGGGCAGATGGAGACACATGAACGGAGTCCTGCACATGGATTTTCATCTAGGAAAATGACACCCCTTCAACTGGTACTGAAGAATGTGAATGGCTCTTGATGGCTAGCGACAGGAGCTGAGGTTAGGATACTGGTTATCTTGCACATCTCAAAGAAAGGAACGGGGGGCGGGGGGAGACAATCAAGGAACAAATAGAAGAATTTGAGTGATGCCGCAAAGCAAAGAAAAATAGGGATTGAGATTTTGTGGGGAACAGAAATATAAGACTATGCTCCTGGAACATAGAACTGAGATTTCCCTGAACGGGCAAAGCGTTTGAATTCTAGGAGATGCAAATCGGGGTCTTTAAAACCTGGATGCTTGTAAAATTCTAAGACACACAGTGCCTGGAGGGCCAAGGGGTGGTATGAAGGGCAAGCAGAGTGGTTCAGTCCTCCTGCAGCTGGGGACCTTCAGGTCTCCCACTTGCGCCAGGGTCCCTTAGGCATTTAGGAGTTTCCTCCGCAGCTCTCTGGCTGCTGACCAAGCATGTTGCCTGCTTGTGCTGCCTGGGAACACAGAGGGGTTCCTTCCCCCTTCCCCTTAGCCAGAGACTGTTCCCTTCTGTATCTGCTGTTTTCCTTCGAAGCGCGAAGCATTAGCTTTAATCAGTTTATAGAGCCCCTGACCTAATTTTACATCTGCAATAAGATCACTATGAATTCTCTGCTTCCCCATGGAGGATAAAGCTCTGCCTCCCCCCCTCCCCTCCGCAATCTTTCTTTGTGATGGGGCGTTAGAGAGCCCAGCCGCTTCTGTTCCGCACTGCACTGCTCCGAGAGCAAATGTATTTATATATTAATTTTATATAAAAAAGATTTCTCATAGGGAGCCAGAGATTGAATCACAGGCAGAAACCTGATTTGAGGTTGGAGGCGGGATGGCAGCAAGCGATGTCAAAGAACACAGGCTCCGAGGGTAGGAAGGAAGCAAGGGTTAGAATTTGCTTCCAGAAAGCTCCTTGGCACCCGGTCTGCCCTCTTGGCACACGGGCACATGTTGTGTGCACACTCTGCCTGTTACTTTTCTGTTGTTAGGTAACAAATGACCACAAACGCAGCGCTTTAAAACAATACCTGTTTCTTATCTGCTAGTCACTGTGGGTGTCTCTGCTCGGCTCTGCTGGGTTTTCAGCCCAGGGTCTCCCAACTGAGATCAAGGTGTGGGTTAGGATGCCTTCTCATTTGCAGGATCAACTAGGGGACCAATCCATCTCAAACTCCCCCCAGGGTGTCTACAGAATTCATTTCCTCTCAGCTCTATGATTTGTGTCAGCTTTTTTTTTTTTTTTTTTTTTTTTTTTCAAGAAATGAAGAGGAAGACACACACAGGCTCAGAGAAAAGGGGGGGGGGTGAAGAGAGTGAGAGCCTTTGATCCCTTGAGTCTCTGACCGCCAGACACTTATTTACTTATTGTTTGAGTGTGTGTGTGTGTTGTGTTGTGTGCTTGACAGTGTGTGTCCACGTGATGCCAGAGGTTGAGATTTCTTTCTTTATCATTCTTCATCTTTTTGTTGTTGTTGTTGTTGTTTGTTTGAGACAGCTTGAGATTTCAGCTACACTGAGCGGCTAGCAAACCCTTGGTATCTCCCTGTCTGTGCCTCCCAGTTCTGGGGTTACAGACTCGCACCAACATGCCTGACCTTTTCTTTGGGTGATGGGGATTTGAACTTAGGTCTTCACACGTTGCATTATGCATTTTACCCACCGAGCCATCTCTGCAGCCTGAGGCTCTCTTTTAGAAGGGCTATTTTCCCTGAGGGTGATTGTGATAGGTTATCCAATCCCGAGCCATCAGCCCTAAGCACGTGCACAGATAAGCAACACTGCATGGCCTTAGTAGGAGCATTGAAGAAGAGGTCATGAATTTGAGAGGGGTTTAGAGGGACACAGGAGAAGTTGGAGGGGGAGAGAAAGGGAGTAGAAATGATATAAACATACTATTCACGTATGAGATTGTAAAAAATCAGTGTAAACTGAAAATAAGTAATAAATAAAAGGACTGCCTTAACTAAGCCAGGCCTACGCAAGCTAATCTCCTCATGGCTCAATCATCTGGTGAGAGACTTTAATCATGTCTGTGAAATCTCTTCACTGTTGCTATGTTCTGAAATTTCCCGGAAGGACTAGGTTCCACTTGGGCCTGTGGGTGGCACCCACGGGCATGCTCACTAGGCCTTGGCAATGCCCTGAGGTACCCTGTAGTCTCCCCAAGCCCATCTTCATCTCTGCCCTATCATTTCAAGCAATAAAGTATGGCCAAAGGAACAGGAAGTGTTCTGAAGTCTCAAGTCAGCTTGGCAGCCATTTGTGAGCATGGCATGTGTAATACCAAGACATACGAATTAGAGTTAATTATAATTGCATACCTCACTCAAGCCTTTTAGTGTCTGTTTTTGTCAATGGCCCACCCTTTAAAAAAAAAGTGGTAATAATTGATATCAGACTTTGTGAAAACCATTTGCATGTGATAAATTAATAGCATAGTTTACAACATCATACTCCATATATTGAATTCTTAATTTCTTTAACTTTTTTTTTTTAATGTTAGAGATTGAATCCACAGCCTCATGCATGCCAGGTAAGAACTCTTCCACTATGCTAGGCCAGAAGAGGGTGTCAGAGCAGGAGTTACAGCTAGTTGTGAGCCACTCAGTGTGGGTGTTAGGGATCGAACTCTGGTCCTCTACATCAGTATATGCTCTTAACTGGCAAACCATCTCTGTAGCCCTGGGGCATCTTCTTTCTGACATAACTGTGGGGAGGTACATAGGTGTCAGGTATGACCTTTAATCGTTGCCCTTTGCGGTATATTTATACCCAGAAAGCAGTTGTTTATTGTAGGAGGTTCTTTCTTTAGTCACAGAACTTAGAGGACAAAAATCCAAGAATTGGGCCACAAGCATAGAAAACCACAAATGGTTTCCTCTAGCTTAAGGTTCAGGAGAGTCTAGACTCTAATACCAGATACAAAGTTTCAGGAGAAAGAATTGAGACTGTTTAAGGATAGAGAAGGTTGGAAGGAAGGGGGTTTAGCTTATTTAACAGTATATATTTCTGCTTCTTACATTTTGATGTCTTCCTTTCCCCCTTTCTATTTATTGGTTACTCTTTTTATTGCACAATGAATGGAGGAAGGTATCTGCTGAAGCTAGGCTTTGGTCGTCCCCATTCTGCCCCTCCAACTTAACAAGGATTTTTAGCTGAGCATAACAATTCTCAGTATGTACTTCCATGCTTCTCTTGCAGCTAGGTATGGCTGTTTACCTAAGATGTAGTTGGCTACATCTTACAAATCACATCTTTAGAGGAAAGGGACAGGCCCTCTCTTTTCCTTTTACCCCTGCTTAGGAGCTAGATGCAAAAGTACAAGTAGCAGTAGTCAAGTCATTTTTGGTGATGGAGCAGAAGACTCGTGTTAGGGATGGCAGTGCACCGAGAAGGAAAAAACTTAGACATCAAGAAGAAACATGGAGCCCCCGTACCCATCACAGGCTTTACATAGGAGAGAAATAGACTTTATCTTCCTCACGGCCCTATTAGATCAGGGTCATACTTTAATTGATCTCACTGATATAACAAACTTACCTGGTTACAGAGTTTGAATCATCACAGATGTTAGGAAGAAGCACAAATGTGGGCAGCAGTCTTTGGTATTAACCATACCTGCATTAATTTTAAATGCCACTATGCTGCCCTCCCCTTTGGCTTCATCTGTTTCCTCTTCTAGAGCCTGGGAATAATGGCAAGGAGCTCACAGTGGACTGCATACAGCTCATAAAGCATGCTAAGCGATGAGCATTATAGAACTCTAGTTGGAGGGGGGAAGGTACAGAAGCAAGCCAGTATGTAACTGAGGCCAAAGTGTGAGCAGTTCTGGGAGTAAGCAGAGGATAATGAGGTGTGGGGTTGCCATGAGAAGAAGTAGCCATATGGCCCTATGGCCCTATTAGCTGTACCTGCATATCCCTCCATATCCCTTGGCTGTTCAAATGGCTGCAATTAATATGTAGCTTGATGGTGAATTCAAGGCCACCGGAAATACAGTGAGTCCCTGTCTCAAAAAGAACCTCTGTACGTATGTATGTATGTATGTGTTTACCTACCTGTCTGTCTACATAACTAGCATCATTGGTATTCCTCATTTTAAATGCTAGAGACCAAATCAAGTCCTTGCGTTTTCACCCAGTTTTGAAAATTAGCAAATGCTTAAGGAGATGTCTTAGGACTCTAAACAAAAATCCACCTATATTCCCTGTGTATTTCATACACTTGCCTGTGGTGATTTTATACAGTATTTTTAGCGTGCTTGCATTCTGACTTCACCTCATCATATAGGAGCAGAAATGAAAAAGTTTCCATATGTGGCATCATGTGTGTACGTGTAAAATTTCAAATTTTATATTTCTGGTTTTTGAATTAGGGGGTGTTCAATTTATATTTCAGTTTTGTTTTGGGCTGTCCCCAACTAACTAGACTGTAGGCTTGGAAAGAGGGCTTTGGCCTATATTCCCCAGGCTCATTATGAATAGATACCTTTCTGTTATTGGTTGAGTAAAAAAAAAAATTAAGTGTTTCAATTGCCAAAGCCTGCATTGCTCACATCCTAAAAGGGATTCAGTTGCATGACCATCAGAGAAGAGTAGATGGGGTCAAACTGGAAGAACAGCATCTCCGAGAACCCTGTAGTGCAGGTGCTTTATAAAATTCTCATTTGCCACTGAATTTATAACTCTAAGTACAGTACTTGGTATAGAGTGGGTCTTTAATAAACGCTTACTGAGTGGATGAGTTTCTCGATGAATGAGTCTTCACGGTTACTGATCCCAACCCAGTGGCCATTGTAATAGTGAGGGGGGTGTGAGGATGGATTGGATTCCTCAGGGCACACTCACTCGGCACCCAGTGGAAGAAGGGATTCTGGCATTTGTACAGACTTTGGAGAGATCGTGATGATCTGAATGTGGGCCTATGTCTTCTAAATGCCTGCAAACCCCAAGAGTGTACACTCTCAAAATATGTAGGCTGTTTGTGTCTCCACTGTTTGACACTCACTGAATTTTTGTCACTTTTGTTGAAATAACATTTCAGTTGTGAGGTTGCTTTCATAGAGTCTTATGGAGATGTCAGGGTAAACTTGGCCTTATATCTGTCCCATTAAGTCGCTGGTTCTATATGGTGTCACATTTCCCTATGCCTCAAGGAGACCAGAGACTCTGCAGAATCCACCTGGACACTGGAAACAAAGATGCTGGTCCAGGCTGCTGTCCCAGCCAGTGCTTCCTGTGATGGGCTCCTTGCTCTTTTCCCTAAATGACGAATTTTGTTTCGGTTCTTGGCTTCAGAAGTTTTTAGTGCACCATGATGAGGAGGGCATGGCGGTTGGAGTGGTGGGCAAACATAGAAGAGGCTTGCTGCTCTCATCCTGTTGGGCTGGGGAGTAGAGAGCAGGAGTGGAAGACCGGAAGAACCCTCAAGGTACCTCACCATGCCACTTCCCAGTGACCCACCTTTGCAAGCCACGCCTCCTGCTGCAAAGGCGACTACCAGTTCTCCTAAGCAGCACCGCTAGCTGGGAGCCGAGTGTTCAAACACAGGTCTGCGAAGGGCATTTTACATCCAAACCACAACAAACAGCCTTCACATGTGTTATTTCCACCCCAACAACTCCCAACATGGTAGGATACAAATCTCTCTCAGGCTCTTTTCACCGCTGACCTCGGAGCGATCCTTGGTGTGTGACTCCTGTCTTTCACAGTACCTACCAACCACACTCAACTTCGATGGGGTGCTTGAGGAACGGATTTTGAGTTCAAAACATCCTGTGCTATCCTCTCCGGGAGAAAGGTGGGAAAACAGTTCCCTGATTTTCACGAATGGTAAAACTTAAATATAGAAAAAGAGCCACAGTGGCGGCTCTCGTAGCTGTGTTGTCCATACTGTTCATCTTGCAAGGTTTTGTGCTGAGCCTTAGGACGTCTCTGCCACTAATGGGCCGTGGTATTTAGGGCTAATAACTGCTTTCCAATCCACAGTGGAAGCTCATCCCCAGACGCGTGGAGAACCCCATGAGGTGTAAGGCTCAGCGACACACTTCCGGCCTCATTTCTGTTTTCTGCATATCTGAGCCGGGCTCCTCCTTCCCCTCCCATCGCTGGTTTACCCATCTTTTCTCATTACTGGCTTTCACAAACCCCCTGCCTCTCACCATTTCGGATTCCCACAGCTGTTCTCAGGAAGAGTCACCGAAGCATCTGCAAGGCGTCTTGCCTTTCCTCCCGGTGACTAATGCGCAACACCTGTCCATGCATTCCCTCTTGCACTCTTACGATTGGATTTATCACTGCCGTAGTTTAACCATAACTAGAAAAATGTAGCTCTCTAAAGCCCCTATAATGTTGAGACTCCTAATGTGGTTTAAGTTATTCCTTGTGTCATAAATAACATAGACGGCGCTATTATGGACCGGTACCCTGAAAGAAAAGGCCCAGAGATCATAAATAATACACACAATAGGGGCTTGAGGGTTCTCAGGAGAGCACTGGAGAAGGGTGGGTCCTCCTGTGGGATGAGGGTAGGGGTGGCTTTGTGAAAAGCTTGGAATGTCAGGCTCTGAGCTGAAAGAGAAATGTTGTCCTGTCTGTGAATCCCTCTCTGTTCCAGCCGACCCCATTGTGAGCTCAGGAGTCACACCTGGCGGAGGCCAAGGTCAGTGGGGGTTTCTTCCACTGTGAGCTTTTCTTGTCCTGCATGCCCCCATTATTACCGGAAAAGGGAGGAAGACAGAAATGAGTCCACGCCGTGACTGATCCCTTTCCCCACAAGGACCAAAAGTCACCTTTTGTGACCACCTATTTTCCCATCTGTTCTCTCCCACGTCAGTCACCCCTGCTTTTTACTGGATTAGGTCTATCGGATTATACTGTAAAGATGAAGAAAATGCTGCCCCTCCAACAAAGCAATTTCTCCTTTAGCTCAAAGGCTCCTTATTCCCTTTGCTTTGAGGGTGGGAGAAAGAGTGCGCCCACGTGCGTGGTGCCCTTTATTTGGACTTTTATCTTAACCCGGGAATACCTGCGCTTCTTCTGTTTTCTTCTTCTCATGTAACTCATCATTGATTTTTCTTTAAATCAAACAAGCCACCATCACAGATTCTTACAAAAGAAAGTCAGCCATGAAGGAGCCCTGAGCTTGAAATAGAAGCTGCTCTAATTCCTGTCATCCGAGTCTCTCTAAGATGTGGAAAAGCGGGCAGAAGTTCATCCTGGGATGTGCTAGCAGGACCCGGCAGCCAGTGTCACACAACCACGGGGGAAGGCGGGAGCCTCTTGCATGAGAGGCCCACCAACATTTCCTAGTAAGGGGCCTTGTCTGCTGTAAGTAGGTCTTACACTCTTTGCTTAAGAAAACAAAACAAAACAAAAAAAAAACCAAAAAAAAAAAAAAAAAAAAAAAAAAACACCAAAAAAAGCCATAAATCTGATTTATGGATTCATCTTTGTTGGTGTCAGGGGTGTGTGTTGTATGTTTTGTGCTTCATTTTCATGAGCAGCTGAGCCCCAAAGCACCTCTTTGTGTACTTGGGGTGTTTGATTCCTTGCCTTTGGCTGAAGTTAGAGACTTGGGTCAACTGTGAGTCATTAGAATGATTTCCAGGATGCGCCCATAGGATCTCTGACCTTCATCTACCATCCTTCCAAATCTCATTTCAAGGATACTGCATTATTAAAAAAAAAAAAAAACGGGATTGTTTGATTTGTTCATACTCATAAATTTCAGAAGTTCTTGCAGGAATTTTTTAAAAAAAGAAGCGGATAAAGGATGGCTCACACATTTATGCACTGTCCTGAAAAATAGTTCTGGCCCCAGCTACTTATTGGTGTAATTAGAGCTGGATCAAAGCGATGGATTACAGGGTTTCTCAGGCCAGCGGGGAGTTTGAGCTCCAGATTTCCTTGTTCCTTCTTATCCATCCTTTCTCCTCTCCTTTCTTCAGTTCTATTTAGTTCAATTCATTTATTCATGTCACTGTATTTAAGGAATACTGGTTATGTCTTGGACCTTCATGGGCAAGAACCACAATGGTGGGAAATGACATGAAATGTTCCGGTGGAAAGGGAGCTTAGAGTTGAATGAGGTCATATAGATATGCAGTCAAGCACACGGGGTCAGGGGCCCGGATGCCTGGATTCAAACCATGACTGGGGTGACCGTGGATGAGTTCATCTTTTACTCATTCAGTTGTGTCCATTCTTCACCGATTCATTCATTCATTCACTAATCATCCACGTGAAAGTCTGATTTTCAGTTTCCACCTAGATGGAGAGAATGTGAAGATGTGCCAATGTGGGCATGCAGCTGTGTTTGTGCATTCATGGACTTGTGTGTCAGCACGCATGCGTATACGGAGCTCTCCGCTTCTCAGGTGTTCTCTTTGGGAGGCTGTCCATCTTGTTTTGCTGAGATAGGTCTCTCAGCGGCCAGCCGCCGAGCTCAGTAATCGGCCTCTCTCCACTCCCTAGAACCGGAATTGCAGACATGCTCCGTCATGTCTGGATTTTATTTGACTTTTAAAATGAGCACTGGGGATTGGACTCTAGTCCCCATGCTTGCCCTCTGGGCTTTCTGTCCAGTCCCGTATGGATGAGTTTTTTGATAACTAAACAGAATTGTGTATCTAAAGTGCCTCTATGGTAAACATCTAATAAAAGTTATAAATAGTAACATTACTATTAACATTTAGTCAAACTGCCATTTTGGGATAGGGAGGAGAGAGAAATTGGAATCGTGAGAAGTCTGATAGAATTTTATCCAGGACTTCAGAAGTATAGGCAAGCCTTTCTTTAATTGAGTTATATGTATTGTGTCATTTTTCAGAAATTCCATCTCACTCATCTCTTCCTTTGATACTTACTTATCTTTTCCTTTCACTGGGACAGAGCATAGGTAGGAAAAACCTGCCCCAGTTCAGATCCACAAAGCCCAGGCTGACCAGAAATACAGCTGTAAAACAAAGGAGCCACTCAATCCCGGGACAAAGCCATATCCGCTGAACACAGGCTTCTTCAGTGAGATCGCCCAGTCTCATCGCAGGCAAGACGCCGGCACCCAGGGAACATGTGGCTTCTGGTTCAGTGAGGTTGATGAAAGGTCTCAGAGGAGCCAGGGGAGGAGGCAGGTAGAGGCCTCACTCCAGAGGACAGCAGAGAGCTGCCAGCTCGGGATAGCGTGTCTACTGACTTGGGTCACAAAGCATATAAGATAGCCCCCTTTGCCGTCAGAATGAAAACACAGTTTTGGGCTAATACTGTATTTAATTAGATCTTCACAACCTCAAAGAGGGCAGGAAGATAATGGATTAAGTTCGAGAAGTTTTGGTTAATGAAAACATTTACAGCTGGGTTGGATGTGGCCTGGGTAGCTAATGTAGGCAGAGATGTATCAGTTCTGAAGAGACATCGTAGATGTATGATATGGACATTTATAAGTTATAAGTTATATTGTTAGAATCGGTAACGTAATAAACTTCACATATTAGTGATCTGAGGGCGTAGGGGTGAGCAACACCACACACATCCGCCTAGCCATAAATGATCACATTAGAAACAAAGCAAAATGAGAGCTGGGGAGAAGGCTCATGAGTTAAGCGTGTAGGGCAGCTTGTAATGCCAGCTCCACGGGCCCTAACACACTCTTTAGGTTTCTGTTGGCAACTGTACCCAGGGGTGTATATTCTCTTACACAGATATACAAAATTACATCTAAATGAAAAAAAATTTTTTTTACTATATTCTAAAACATACGTGGTATGACTATTTTTAAAGGAGAATGAAAAAAAAAACCCAAATATAGGAGAAAGTTGGGGAACAATTCCAAAGGGTATAGAATAGTATGACATTTTGCACTTGAGTTCAGGTACACACGCAAACCAGCACACACACATGCGCTGTTGATTTTCATCACTTGTAGTAGCTCTGGTCTGTGAAGTTCCTTCAAACGTTGAGTTAGTGCACACTGAACCATTGCTCCTAAGGGAAATACAGGGTTGCAGCCCTGCCAGGCTTTGTCACAACATTTTGTCAACCTATCACTATATAACCTTGTTTTATGTGTTTCTGTTTAAAAACACCTTATTTAATATATATTGTTGGTTCATTAACACTGCACTTGGAGGTAACAGTGCCATAGTTCATGGCTGAACAAAGCTTATCTAACGTACATATTTTCTCCGTTAGGCACACCAGAGTGCCTCGCTGTACTCAGGGGTCATTGGAAGCTACAAAATCACTAAGAAACAGCATGCACAAAAAGTAGCACCAAGCCTTCTGAAGGATGCCCATTTACAGCGCCTGAGCGGAAAGGAAAGCAACCGCGTTGATCCGAGCCGGGTGGAGTTTCACATAAGCAGTCTTGAAGTCAGAATTTCTCTGCGCATGTCACCAGGCGACCCGTGAAAGTGCCATGGGTACTGGGCTTGGGGTTACAAGCCTGATTTCGCAAGCAGGTAGACTCACGAAGATTGCAGATGCTCTGTCCCTGGAAGTGTTAGTGGATGTGAGGCTACTGACCTGTGACTAGTCAGAGATGAGGTAGTTGGTTTTGAATTTCCTGTATGTATTTCCTAACGCCTTAGCAGCCCCTTGGCAGTAGCATCACCTTGCTTTGGTTTGGATACGGCCTCTAGAATTCATGTCTTAGAAGTGCAGTCCGGAACTAGTTGACATTTGTAGTCGGGGTCTTATCTGTTCTTAGAAGAGGTGCCTGTGGATGAGTGGGTACCCCAGGTCCAGTGAGCCTCAAACACTGGGACAGTGAGTCGCTGGACAGGATGGCTCTGTGACGCAGAGCATTCTGGAGCTGGAGAAGGGCTCAGAGGCGGCTCAGAGGCGGGCAGGGCTTTGAGGTTACGGGAGTATGAAGCCAGCAGCCTCCGAAGACAGCTGGACTCAGTGTTCTGACTCCCAGCTTTATTTTTTGGATGCACTGTATCCTTCTTTCCAGAGCTGCCTCTCACTGGCCTGGGATTCACACTCAGCTGGCAGGCCCGGCTCAAAGGCCCAGCTCTGCCTCTCCTCAGCGCTGGGATGACAAGCAAATGTGCTACTGTGCCCAGCTTTTAAAATGTGGGTCCTGGGGACCAGAATCATGTCCTTGTACCTTACAAGGCAAGCTCTTTACTGGCAGAGATGTCTCTCCAGCTTCTTTATTCTTGAAATATTTATTTTAAAGAAATATGCGTGTTAAGACACGTATATAAGCATGTACACAGCCGCTTCTCTGTAACATACACTTGTACACCAATAGCCACGCATGGAGTGAAGTTTCAGGTCCTCACGGGGCTAAGGATGGATACTTGAAAGCTGCTGCACAGTGTTCCTCATTGACTGAGGGTATAATTATGTTTTTAAAAGCACAATGCATTATGACACTTACTTAAAACCTTTCCACGGTTTTTCCATTAAACGGTGCCACTTCCGCTCAGCGCCCTCTAATCTAGTTTACTGCTGTTATTTGTGTATTTTTGGTGGTTGTTGTTCTAAACATCACAGGGAATGTCAAGTACATACAGGCACACAACCTTCCTTGTCATTTAACACTTTCTCGGTGCTTCTCCGCCAGTGAATGAAGGGTTTTTCGGCTCCAGACTCGAGGCCCCCATTCCAGTGGCCTTCATCTTTCTTCCAGGGGTTGTCTACACATTTTGAAAAAAAAAAATGGTTTTGAGTCATGCACGGTTTCTGGAAGCCCAGGTCTGACGATTCCCTACCACAGAGTCCCCCCTGCTTTGAGTAAATGGATCCAAAATGTTGTCTTTCTCTCAAGTTTTCTAATGGATGCGACCCGACACACTCGTTAGAATTATGCCCTGTCCAGTAAACCTCCAGGCCCCATTTTGGATTTTTATGCTATGTAGATGGTTATCATGGTCCCCTAGGTTGTTATTTAGTCAAATTATGTGCATTTTATCGCCTGTGTCTTTCCTCAGATTTCACTCCCTTTGATTTGTTTTTTCTTTTCTCTTCGAAATTCCCACTGAGGCATCACATTACCCCTAATTGCCTGCAGCGGTGCTGACGCAGAGAGCAGAGAGGCTGCTCCTCAAGCCACGGCCGGCCGGGGATGCCCCGTGTGCCTGGCTGCAAGATCCTCCTGGCCCGGAGAACTGCTGGCGGAAGGCTTCGCTTCTTCTCTCCTCTCCCCTCCCAGCCCACCTTGGTACCGTTTTCCCCATCCCCGACACCCAGGCATCCCATTCAAGTCCAATTCTACCTTTAAGCGTATTCATCCCCAGACGTTTCTGCGTTTTCCCACCAGCGCTTCATTGTGTGATTTTTGACGTCTCTCTAAGATCCACACTCTGCGTGGCATTGTGTGCCAGTCTTCGCTGCTGTTAGGAACACCCCCCAGTTCGGTGTCATCTGCAAATGCCATTATCATGATAATAGTAATAAGATCTTCCCCCTCTCTTCCCTGATTCTTAATAAAGTTGGTGGAGTGGAGCTGTATGTCTTTGCAGACGCCACAAGGCTGCCTCCTCCACCCCGCGCCTTTACAGTTTCCTCTCAGTGCTGGCCTTGGTTTGGATGTGCTCCGTAAAGCATGTAGGGCTCTTCAGATACAACCGACTGGCCCAGAGGAAGCCGTCAGCCTCGGCTGGTTTCTTCCTTCCTGTCCAGTGTCGTCTCAGAGGTAAGGCACATTCCCTCACCCTGCAGAGGGGAATGTCTGTGGTTGAACAGAGGAGCGGTTGGGTGAATGAGTGCAACGGCCAGGCACTGGCTTGTTCACTGCAGGTGAGGTAAGTCAGGGACTTAGTGGCAAGCCAAGCAGATGGTTACTTCTGATTGGCGTCATGTGACCCCCACTGTTTGCGGGGGCAGGGGGAGTTCAACCTATGTCCACATAGGCTGCAGTTCAAGGCACTCCAGGCAGCTCCAAGTGGAGTCCTTTACTGTTTTCTGAGCAGAGCCTTGCATTTCTTCCTTTAACTTGTTCTTCCGTGTTTACCCACTGCACGGGAAGCCCAAGACTGTGCAAACTTCCCATAAACACGGCACTTGGTGCCAGTCTTCAGATCTCCAGACTTTTGTTGGGACTCTCTTGTATCACACACAGCTTGTTATCGGGTAGGATGACCTGGTATATCTCAAACACATCGATAATACTTTACTTCTCACTCAGCTGCATTACTTCATACCTCCTTTGGAAGGCTTCAAAACTATATCTGTCCTAACTTTATTAATGATATGACACGACCATTATGGAAAAGCACGGAAGAAGCCTTATGCCTTATATGGCTCCAGGTGCAGGAGGGACTAATAGTCGTTGGCGTTACCAAGGGTGTAGGAAGGGGGTTAGAACACACACAGGAATGTTCTTAGCCTGGGCCTTGGAGCGTGGATGGAGTTCCGCAGGCAGTCAAAGCAATGCGGATGCCAAAGAGCACAGCCAGATAAAAGCAGAGAGTGCACATGGAAAGTGGTAAATTATCTAATAGGATGGAGGGAGCGTATTTGAGAGATTAGACCTAGGGATGATGCAGAAATCTGAGCTAGGGAGAGATTTCAGATAATATGCCTACTGAACAAAGGCACTTGGATTTTATTCATGATCCAGTGTGTGCTGCTGAGCTAGGAGTGGGAATGGCTGGGCTGTGTTGAGCAGGTTGAGACACTGGGAAAACCTTACCGAGGTGACAGGACAGGAAGAGGAGTAGCAGGAAGGGAAGATGGAGTCAAGCGAAGAAAGAAGCCCCTGAGGTCTGCACAACTGCTTGGTGAATGGTGCCTGAATGTGGCTGGAATCGGCCCTCAGGTGTGAAACCAGGAAGTCAACACTTCATTTACATGCTATTGAGGAAATGATTCCCGTTGTAGCGTTAGCAAAACCGATAGCTAACTGAAGAAGCCAGAGGGCAGAGGCATTTACTCTGATGTGACATGATAGAAATTTCTTCTTCTTCTTCTTCTTCTTCTTCTTCTTCTTCTTCTTCTTCTTCTTCTTCTTCTTCTTCTTCTTCTTCTTCTTCTTCTTCTTCTTCTCCTTCTCCTTCTCCTTCTCCTTCTCCTTCTCCTTCTCCTCCTCCTCCTCCTCCTCCTCCTTCTTTTGTATTTTGTCCTTTTTTTGACTTACCTAACAAAATTGTCAACGTCTAATTTTTTTTTTTAAATACTCTTTTTAAAGCCTATCTTAAGGTGTGCCTTCCACTATTTAGAATTCACTGATGGAGCGTTCCCCCATGAAATTTTAAGATTTTGGATTTTAAATTTTCTCAAGTAGACCTTTAAAGCAAGGATTCAAAGCGGTTCCTACAGATCCATTGATGAAATATTATGCAGATCATTCTGTGAGAAATGAAAGTCAAACTGCAAGATTTAGATGCTGAGCAGCTGTACACGGTGCGGGTAGCATTTGATAAGCTAGGAAAACCGGTGGAAAAATAGAGCGTGTGCGCACGTTCATCCGTATGTGAATGCGGCAACTGAAAGAAAGATTTTATTTGGCAGTGTCACCTTTGAAATGCTTATTGGCCATCTCAGTGGAGATATTACACACACATACGTCCTCCACATACACAGATCCATATCTGTCTAGACTCAGGACACGGATTAGGACACTGGTATCAACACTGACATTTGTTAATGCTGAATTAGTCAGGGCCTACTAGGCTCTGCTGAAGAAACAAAACAGCCTTGCAAACTGCAGAGACGTAGTGTGGGGAGTTGTGTCTCGCTTACTGGGTCTGATCATGGTTCTTGGATAAGCAGCTGTTTGCTAAGCAAAGCTCTCAGGAACCCTGGCTGCTCTTGGCCAGGTTGCCTGCTCCCAGAAGTGCCTGCCAGGGTCCACCCACATAAGCCTTCCTGTGAAATTAGCATGTCCATTTGCTTTCTATTACTCCTTCTATTTTTTCCTCTAATTACAAAAAAAAAAGATTAATGAAACTTTTAAAATTCAATTTTAGAATTTATTGAGCATTAATAATGTGAAAACATAGCCCTTGTGGTTTTTTTCTTTCTTTCTTTTCTTTTTCTTTTTTCTTTTTTTTATAACTATGTACTTCAGCAAGAGGAAGAAAGGGCCTGCCTGTTAATAATAGGGGAAGCGTAGACTCTGGCTAATTACATATATGGAGGATTTTGGTCTGTTTTGTTTTTACATAAATGATAATTTCAGGGTATTTGTTATCTTGCCTAAGGAATGACTGAGAGCACTGGGTAATTTCCTTAATTTAGCTTTGATGTTGGGGAAGCCCAAACAGAATCATGCCATTATCTAGATGGCTGTAGCTCCATTGCCTTGATATTTTAAGAAAATTGGCCTTCCATACAGGAAATAGTCTCATCAGTGATATCCTACTCAGCACAGGACATACAGTCCTGGGGGGTGAGGGCTGGAAAGAAGCCAGGGGCTCCCTAAATGAACCTTTCTAATGGCTCTGCAAGCTATCCTTGGGTTTAGTACTCTGTCAAGAGACTACAAAGGTGCCACACTTGCACATGGTCCCTGGAAATGGCTTAAAACTAAGTGCTATTAAGCCTTCTTTTGTTCTCTATATAAAAAAGATATTTATACTACACATCATAAACAGGAGTCAGAGGAATTCTGGAGCTGTTCTGTGGGTTTTTGTTCTCTTGACTGCCTGCCTTTCCCTGTTCAGTGATAGAACAATTTATGAATCTGACAGATCCTCCCCCAGACAATGGCAAGAGTAGCAGAGTGCCCAGCTCAGTAACTCCAGGCCGCTAAAGTTTATTAGACTGCGGAGCAACGGTGGCGGGGTTGACGCCATAATCAAATGACATGCTTGGTTTGGGCTCTCCCCATCTCTCTTCCCACCCATTTTCCTTGTGTTTTCTTCCCTCCCTCTCTTTCTTTTGCCTGTACCAAAAAAGAAAAAAAAAGGGGGAAGAAAAAAACCCAACAACAAACAAACACCAAAGATATGCAGAGAGAATTTGGAACTGAATAGATTATCAGGGGTAGACTCCCAATTTCTATATATGCTCAGAAAGTGGAAAATCTGTGTCAAAAGAGTCAATAAAAAAAATAGGGCCATAAACACATAATAAGTAAAATTTTGGTTTAAATCCTGGTAGCTCAAGAGGCCAGAAGATATAATTCCAGCAGTTCCGTTGTTAGACCAGCACTGGATACCAGTCAAGGATACTAGAGACTGCTCAAGACTGAACCCAACGCTAATGGGTCAGAGTTGTCAATAAGACAGAAATATAGATATTCAAGCTGGAAATATGTCACGCTGTACTTTGAAAGCTGTAGGATCCGCAGGACATGTTCATGGCAAACGCTAGGGAGCCAGTCAACTGTGTGATGCAGAATGGCAGCCTGAATGTTCACTCCCACCTCATACTTCTTTGGTTTGGACAATGATGGTTTGTAAAGCTGAATTTTAATGCCCTGTAGACAAAATTTCATCTTCGACACACTGGACTTCACTTCAGCTCGCTATCTTTTTTTTTTTCCTCTGTGCTTACAAATTTTAGCTCCTAGTCTGTGAAGGCCTTTGTGTTCTTGACTCATAGTCTATCCCATGCTTCTGGTAGGAACGTAAGAAGAGAAGACTCTCAACCAGAACGAATAGAAATCTTAAAGTAGTCTCTTCCTTCTGTCCCAGAAGGAGATGGAATTTAGTAGAATCTGTTAAATGTCACCATTGTTCTGGAGACACTGGAGACGTTAATGGATTACGAGAAAACGGCTTGGCTGACACCCAGCTTCAGAGACCTTCAGCTTTTTTTTTTTTTTCAAGACAGCAAAAGAAAAAGGTCTCTCAAATATCAAGAAACATACTTTATAACCAGAATAGTCTGTGATGAATGGGGTAATAATATTCCACCCTGCCTATAAAGAAAAGTGGTATGGGCATTATTGCTTTTTTGGACACTGAAGTAACTGTATCACTCATTTCTGAGAGGTTGTCAAAAAAATTGAAGGGTTTAAATATATGACCTTTTACAGGAATTACTTCAACAATAGCTTATTCTATCGAGTCCGCCCAAGTTGTGGCTCCAACAGTGAGTTTCCTGTTGAGAGAAGCAAATGATGGGCTAATTGCAAGATTTAATCCAATCTGTTTGGGGCAGCTCTTGAAAAATTGGGTTCATGCTACACTCTTTTATGGGTCAATACCAACTATTCTGTCACCAAGAAGAAATAATGGCAGGGAACTTAAGGGGGGGTGGGAGAAATGGCAATATTTGGAATGCAGAAGCTGTCAAAAATATGGACTAGTCTTGAAGCGAATGGGTTTTGCTTTGTGCATCAAGGTGGTAACGAGATGAGGCAGACCAACAAATCCAGCCCCAGTGTGTCAATGCCTCGTGTGCATGGTGATGAAAAGGGATGCGGGCAGGGAATGCCGGTGAGTCCCTTCTCTGGTTGGCTCCTGCCAATCCAGGCCACAGCTCTCATCTGCCTGTGTTGATCATTCAAGTGATCTGGTCTGAAGGGGAAAACGTTTTGGATACACCCAGGCAAGGCATAAGACGATGTCTGGTGGAGGAGATAATTGAAAGCATCACGTCTAGCCTGTCACTGTCGCCTGCTAAATAATTACCCCAGAAGCCTTGAGTAAACTCTACCCGTAGATGAGCCATTCGGATTAAATGGTGTCACCTGCAGCCATTGACAACTCCCTGGATCTTCTCTGTCAAGTGCCATATGTGCACAACCGAGACATATCCAAAGGCTACTTGCAAACATCTTCGGATAATGAGCGCAAATTAATAACTACTTTTGTACGTCACTAGAGATCATGCCATTTTAATGCTATGCCCTTTGGGTGAATGAATGGGACAAAGATCTCTCAGATCCTAATGAATCGTGTCTTACAAGGATTAATTTGCCTAAGTTTTTGCTGGGTTGACATCACGCGCGAAGCGGCTTGATTCATTGGGTGTGTGGTGGCGGGGGCCTCTGAGGAAGAGAAAGGGGAGTTTGATCTTGTTGGAGTCTCCACAGAGCAGCTGTTCATGGAGTCACCGTGTAGGGCTTTGCTGATAACTCTACTCTCATTTGACAAGAGTCCCTAGGGTTTTACACACACAGCAAATACGGCTGTTTACTGGGACCTCACCAGCTTCCTACAACTACCCATCATTTCTTCTTGAGTGACAGTGTGTTCTGTTAGTAGTAGCCATGATTCTTCACTGGGTTAGAGGGAGCCAATTGGCCACATGGCCGCATTTGGTCATCGCATATGGGAACTGCCTGCATATATATTTTCTAATAATTAGAAATTAATATTTTTAAGATACTAGACTTTAGTAAGATGGTTATTATATAAGACGTGCTCATGTCCTTTGACCAATGACTCCCCTGTCGGGCTGTGACAGAAGTGCTTTTATGAAGGTACAGATATATGTATTTAAGGGCCATCTGTCGTGGTTTGTAATAAGGACGGTGTTGTGGTTTGAATGTGAAAGGGTCTCCAATGGCTCTCCTGTTTGAACGTGGTCCGCTGCCAAGACTTCCTCTCAGTGAACTGTACCATGTGAGCTCTATGTAAGCTAAAGGCACCCTTCCCTCCTTAAGCTGCTCTTGTCAGGTGTTAGGGCACAGCAAGAGAGAAATAACCAAGACAGACAGTGGGATGTATGGGCGTGTTCCCAGGGTGGGGATTTGATCAGATCAACTGTGGATGTGTGAAGTGAAATGGCGTGGCTAGCGGAGGAGTAGTCTCACTGGCTGATGTGCTGTGGGTGACAATTTGCAAGCGGAGGTGGCTTGTTTAGAAGAACTGATCTAAGATATACCAGGTGGGAAAAGGTGAAGCTGTAGCACAGTCCTCAGGCTGCATCCTCATTTACGTAGAAGGCCAGTAAATAAAAACCAGGAATGCATGCTTGATCAAAAGCAGGGACACACGCACACACGTCCATAATACAAAAGCCAGGATGTTTGAGTAGACACTGTGTATGTCATTACCTGTATGGATATCTGGAGGATAAAGTAATAAATGCTCTCTTCAATTCTGCCCCACATTTCTGTGGCTTAAGAAGAATACATTTGAAAGTGACAAGAATAAGACGTTGTCATCAGAAAGAAATCACCTTTCTCGATTTCTCATTGAAAGTGAATAGGCTTCACTTGGTGAGTGTTCACAACCAGCCGTGAATTCTGGTATTAGTGCCCAGCTCCTGGCTGGGCAGCTGAACTCACATAGTTCTAAGGGCAGCTAAGAGCTAGTTCCTGACTCTAGGAGGAAAGGAAGACTTGGTTCTTCACCAGTAATGGCCAGTGTGACACTGGAGTGCTTCTCTGCTCTGGACACTGGGGCCCAAATTTTGACAATACACTGACAGCTCCACACCTTCCCTGGAAATGACATTTCACTTTTAGGTGTGTAGCTGTCAAATCAGGTTCACCCTCTGAACTCTGGCCTCTCCAAGAAGTCTTTGTAATTTTCGTATGTTGACAAAAGGTCAATATGATGTACTGTGAACCATGTACCTTACCCAGACAGAGGCCGGGAACCCACCCAGTCACTTTTTGAATGTGGGTGATGGTGGAGGGGCTTATCAACACTTTGGAGAATATAACAGGAGCTATGGAGACAGTAATCAGCCTACTCGTTCAACACTTTCAAATACTATTTTGTCCATAGTTCAGGAGCTATCAGTCCTGGTAGAGGTATTCCATTAGGGTGTTATATTTTACAGGTTTCACAATGGGTCACCAGGCTAAATATGATGGAAATGGATACATGTTCGTGATCAAGGGTGTATTCCAAATAGCTGTAACATCTGTCAGTTAATATACCTAGAAAGGCAGCTTCCTTCTGCAAAGATTTAAATAACAAAACACTATTTGGGTGTCTGCATTGGCTGTGGGTGTTAGCGATACACACTTCAAAATGGGATCCACAGGAGAAGTTTCTGCTTAATGTCAGTCTCTGGAATATCTGGGCTTCTCTTGGTTTGTTTTCACTTTTGTGGACACTCAGGACTATGTAAATGGTAAAGGCTTTCCCTGTGGGCTGTGCTGCTGGAACACCTTAGCACATAATCCATGAACAAGTAGCAGAGACCAAGTCCCACCTCGTATTCACTGGTCTCTGGGACTATCCTGTGCTCCCTTGGGTTTTCAATCTTTCTTTCCATTTCTCCCGCCTTACGCTGTGTGTGTATAACAGTGAGGCAGCTATGAGCATTATTAAGAAAAAGGAGGGGATCCCTTTAAGGGAGAGGTAAAGAAGAGTGTGTGAGGCCCTTGAGCTCAGCTATGTAGTTTTCACTGACACAGGGATGCTCTAACAAAGGTGCCTGACTTCCTGCAGCCTCCTGGCTTTAGGGACATGAGCAGAGGCCATCTGGGTAGCATCCACTCACTGTCTTTTCTATTCACATCTCACACACAGGCAGGAGAAGAGTAGACACTGTGTGTGTCATTACCTGTATGTTAACTCTACACCTGAGAAAGAGGGCGGGGGAGCCTGGAGTTGCTTCGGGCCTAGGAATGGACTATTTTCAGAGGGAGTCTGGACTGCAGAGATTCAGCGACTCAAATGCATTTCCTTATTGCCAGCTCATGGTCTACTTTAGTTCTGGCTTGACTCGCAAGAGGTGAATATTCTTTGGAAGTTACTTATTTGGTATGTGTTTATTTCCCAAATCATCGGATTGAGGAGGTGTTCACATAGCATGCTGGAGACCCCTCCTAAGCTCTCACTTTAGGATGTACAATGCTGGGGCTGAGGAGAGATGGCTCAGCTGCTTAAAGTACCTGCCGCACGGGAGGAAGCCCCAAGTCTGATCCCCAGGACACACATGAAAGCTGCCTGTGGCCATGTACCTGTAATCCCAGTGCTGGGAAGGTGGAGGTGGGCAGATCCCTGGGGCTCACTGGCTGGCCGGTCTAGAAGAATTGGCCAACTCCAGGCTCAGTGAGACTCACTCTCTCTCTCTCTCTCAGATGCCCCCCCCCCCCCCGGTGAAAAACACCCAGTGTCATCACCACACGATCCATGTAGACACATATGTGCATATACAATACCACCCACCAGTCCTGAGAGAAAAGCAACAGGACTGTATTGTCTCGTCTGCACACTTTGCATTTGTGTTCTGCCTACATTTTGGTAAGCGCGCCATGTGTAGTAAGATGGCCACTATGATGCTGCAAACGGGGTCATGCCCGAGGAAATCACTAGTGATTTTTTTATTTTATATTTTAAGTGATTTGGGAAACTAAGGGCTAACGAGAGCTGTGGAATTGTTGGCGTTATCCAGCAGTACAGCCAAGCAAGGGTGCCGCTTCCTCCCTGCCCCCGCCTCCCAGCCCTGGCCACAGCCCTACTTAGTGGTCAGAAGTTCAGGTTAAAGAGCATTCATTTTATCTTTTGGGAGCAAGATTTTCCCAGTCTGCCCAGTAAATATGCAACCACCTTGGGATGCTGGGTGTTTGTGTGTGTGTGTGTGTGTGTGTGTGTGTGTGTGTGTGTGTGTGTTGCTGTGTGGCTGTGTGATGGTAGTTAGCAACACAAAGCAAGCCCAATGCCCCCAAAGAATGTGTGGAGGAATGTTAATTCTAGGAGTAGCCATAACTTGATTTTCCTGATTTCCTTGAGTTTAAAGTCTCAGCCACAATATTACATTACCAAAGTTATTTGCATTTGAAATATAATACCTGGGGGTTGACATTTAATTAAATTACAGTGCGACCTCCAGGCTTCCAGGAACCAGGCTGGCATGCTGTGTAGAAGATGCTGGCAGTCCCTTTATGCCCTTTCTCAATGACATGACAATCAGATGGCCATATCCCCTCCAGGGGCCGGAAGAAGGAAACTCCGGTGTGTGAAGTTGGCTGGTTTGCACTTGAAAATGCAGATGTGAGGTGAGGACATATGAGATGGGGGAGTCATCGTGGCATATGGCTCTCTGAGAAGACCCTTCCTTTTCATTTTTACCTCAAGGCTCCAGCCCCGTATGCTTTGTAAATGTTCTGAAGGAGTGACGTGGCGGATACGAACACTGGGGATTCTGTACCCCTTGTAGGGAAGGAAACTGGTTCTTTGGCCCTCAGTTAGGGCGATCCTTTCTTCCATCCTCTTGGAATTTCTTGGTAGTCAGTAGATAGGAAAGGCCCCAGGGCCCCCTGTTGACCAGCTCCCTCAAGTGTGCATTCAGTTAGGAGACAGAGGAAGGGGTGGCTGAAGGGATGAACACAGCTCTTGACTCCCCATGAGTTTTCGACTGGGGAAGATTGCACCCTCCTGGGAAACACTTCACAGTGTCAGGGGGCATTTTGCTTGGGAAGGTGCCGTTGGAATCTGCTGAGGAGAGGCCAGGGGTGCTGCTGAATTACCCACAATGCACCGAACATCTTCCCTCCCCCAGCAAAGAATTAGCCAGCCCTAAGAGTCAGGGTCTACAGAATTGATCGGCACAATAGGATCCTGTGCCGTGAGGGGTTAGGTTGTAGCTACTGAGTCACCTAAGAGGACAGCTTCAGTGTATGTGCACACACAGGGATGTGCATGGGGCATGGACCTCAGTGAGGCAGAAGCCATGCTTTTATTTAGAAGCAAGTATATGGTTGGTGCAGTTGAATTTGAATGGGTGTGAGGAGGCTTAAAAGCCCTGGCAGTGGTCTCTGGACTAAGATTATCAACATGAAGCCATTATTATTGGTTGGCCAAGGAATAGAGGGAGAGGGTGGTGTTGGATAGTGCCTAGGGTCTATTATTAATGAAGAATAATCTAATTTCTCCCCTTCTTTCCTCTCTTCCTTCCTCCCTTCCTCCAACTTTCTGCTCTGCTGTTATGGGCTGAGCTCCATGGAAAAGCTGTGGAAATAGGAGCCTGGGAAATACTGCAACTGACCGGCCTGTCTGGCTTAGGAAAGCTCACAAAGTCCCAAGAACTGCCTAGAACTCTAGACCCAGGAGAACAGAGTAGTTGAACATGGCAGGCTCCCGAGAGTTCCAATTTGCAGTTGGTAGCCACTTCGCTGTGTGTGTGTGTGTGTGTGTGTGTGTGTCTAAGTGTGTGAGGGGAATGTTTCCTAAGGCCTTGTGAAACCCTAAGCTTAAAGAATATGCTAATCCTCAGGAAAGAACAGCAGACTCATTGGCTTCATTTGCATTCCGCTTTAGACGCAACATGGCAAAGTATCACAGGCAGGAGCAGGGAGCAGAGTAGTCCTGTGACACCCTGGAGAGCCCCGGATCTCTGTGCGGGCATGTGAGTTCAATGGAAAGCCAAGGCCGTGTGCGGAGCATACCTTTTCAGTGTACTTTGTTAACTTGACGGTGGAGACAGCAAACCCAATTCTTCATTGTCAGGCTCCGACTCGTTTTTCAGGCCAGTGATCCTGCGGCTTACTTCACCTCTCCACAGGCCCTGCCCCTCTCTAAGCTGGAGTCACGCTGAAAGAACAAGGTTGTCAGGGGCCTAGAGGACCTGCTGGGGCGACTTTCCTTTTTCCTTGCAGCAAATTCTAA
>NW_026596034.1:24251727-24256977 GCF_907164565.1 Psammomys obesus
GAGGACCTGCTGGGGCGACTTTCCTTTTTCCTTGCAGCAAATTCTAAAGAATCTAGACAAAAACCAAAGAAATTAATTTAGTTGTTTTCCATTAGAACTGCCCAACAGGTCCCCAAACACCCAGGGATAAAAGTGATAGATTTTTACAGAATATCTTCTTTAAGAAAGTTCTAGAGATCCTTAATTATTTTTGCCCCACTTTTGATTATCTGCACTAATGGAGATGTGGAGGGCATGAATCAATAAAATCCCTTGATAGTTCACAAAAAATCTCCATGTTGCCATTAGTGTTGACCCCCCTCCCCCACCAAACCTTTTATCGGAGCTGCTAAAAAGTGCCTGTGTACCCCCTGGGCTCTTGGTATATTCAACTTGTTGACAGGCTGACTGATAAAATTGTCTGATTTGAGTTTTATCTCTTTTTCCCTTCTCCTGCCCACTCTCTGGGGGAGGTGTTAATGAGCAGTAAAGGAACAAAACCACGGGAAAAAGAGGCTGCAGAGAGGCCCAGGAACACACAAAATGATTAAATAGCTCTCTAGCCCTGAAACTTTAGAATATCAGCCTTGTGGGATTTCCCTCTCCCTCTACCCCACAGCAAATTGAAATAACTAAAATGGCCTAAATATGTGGGACCCTTACTGACCCACGCTTTGTAACTTTGAATAGCACTGAATAGCTTATATGGTGTTTGTGTCTTAGGAGAGATTCTTAATTGTTAATCTATAAAAATATTACTCTTCATTCTGGCCAAATGCCTGGGCATCATCATCATTATCATCATCATCATCATCATCATCATAATCACACACATATACATACATATGAGGGAAGGAAGGTATTCTTGTCAGAGGACAGAGGACAGCTTTTGGGAGTTGGCTCTCTCCTTCCACCATGTAGGTCCTAGTGTTTGAATTCAGGTCATCCGGCTTGGTGTAAGCACATTTACCCAGTAAGCCATCTTGATGCCCCCCCCCTCCTCGAGGCATAACTAAGATATTGGATAACTAAGTATTGGGATGGTAGTAATGTCTTAAACCCAGATGGAATGCCTGCCAATATGAAGACAGCCGTGGTGTTCAGGCTTTATATGATAGGCAGTTCACATGAGGCAAAAGGCATAAAGGCCAACTCAGGAGTCACTTGGATTGGAAGAATCAGGTTGGTCCTTTAAAGTTGAAGCACAGAAACAGACCCTCATGAGCCATGAGTAAGGGGGTTGCCATAAGCCTTAGGTTTTTCCTGGTTGTAGGAGCTGGTAGATTGCTCCACCCAGCTGTTGCCTCTGTAGCTAGTATTGAAATTGAAGCACCCGCTGGTCTGTTCAGCCTGTTAGAAAGAAAAGCTAGAATCGGACAAAAGGGAAGATGGGCTTTTAATAAAAAAAGGCTCACTGAATTCATGAGTGCATTTGTCTCAGTGGCGAGAGTGACAGGCAAGGGGAGACCGAACTTTTCTTTAAAGAGCTACAGGGGTATCTGGTTAGGGGCCAGAAGCGGATGCAGCAAGAGCAGCAGTGAGACCAAGTGCTGCTGTAGTCATTGTGTGAACTAGAGTTCCTGGTAACCCCCTGAGCAACGGCCACACGGGTGCTCAGCCTGGGGACCAGCCCTCGGTTCATTCGAGAGGACTGGGGCCGCCTCCTTCCTGCCTGCTTCATCTTGTGTCAGTCATGACTGTGGGCAACACTTGCTGGAAGCCTCCAGAGAAAGAGTGAGAAGAAGAACGGGCTCTGGCTCAGTAGCACAGTGCCAAGCCTTGCAACGATGTGGAAAGGAGATGAATCTGGGCCCTCAGTTACGAAGGCAAGACATCTTATTTTGGCGAGAGGATCCTTCTCAGAAGCCTAACTTCCTGGTCATTGATAAGATTCTCTAGCATATAGTGTCCACACATAGATTGTGTTCCATGGTAGGGTATTTTAATGACTACAAATCAGAACATAAGATAATTCTGATTATGTTATACGTTTTCATTAAATTTACTTTTCTATTAAAATATGCAAATATTTCAGCCAACATATTTCCCCAGGCTATAACTTACTGCTTTCATTGGGAGGAAGCTGATGAAAAAAGTTGTAGGAAGAAACACATCAAATAACCTGTCCCTTTGTAATTCTTATAGATGTTCTACCGGATAGAGATGGAGCAAAAATCATAGGCATTCTTAGGTTTTAGTTATATAATTTCCATGAATTTATATAATTTCCAAAGAGCAGTTCTATCAAAATCTTCTTTCTACAATTTAAGTTATTTCAAAACATACCTAGAGACTTTGAAAATGAAATATCACAATAACATTTGAGATGTGGTCCTTTAAAATGTTCAAATTATCTTACTTCGGGTTGGGGGAATAAATTTCAATGTTTCTTTTTTTCACATTTTCCCAATAATTATACATCACTGAGTTATTCAGACTCAGTATTTTTTAAATTGCATTTATTCATCTATTTTGTGCAGGTGTATCTGTGGGCAGGCTCATCTGGAGTTTGGGGGATCGATACCAGGTCGTCAGTCTTGGTGGCAAGCCCCTTTATCTGCTGAGCCACCTCAACAGTTCTCAGTGTTCATTTGTTGAATCTTTGCTTAAAGCATTCCAATTTTAAAGAAAATGCAACTAAAACTGAATGCCCATTTATTTATAACACTGTAGAATATCTAGGTTCATTTATAAGGTTTCAAATCTAAAACCCAATGGGTAAATGTAGAAAGCTACCCAGCTCTGATGAAGGTCTTTTCTTTTTCAGAAACTATTTTTTATGACTGTATAGTCATATTTTCTGTCCTTCAATTAATCGTGGGTATATTAAGAAGTCAGTTCTAACAGCTGTTTCCCTGGATTAAAATGAGTGACGTTAACTTAGAAGGCCTGTGATTTGCCCTCAAAGAGAAGTCACGAGGACAAAGTTGAGACAAGACTGTCAGCAGGGACATGGGTTTCACCAATGATGCCTCTGAATCTTTCATGACAAACAACACATCCTAGCACATGACTTACAAACATGTCTTTTGCTTCACTTTTGAAGAAGTAAAAACTCACACTGATTTTCTTTCCCAAGTAAACATCACTGTATTCTAATTAAATCACAAATAAAAACATCACATGACTGGCTTGAAAAAAGCACTGTGACACTTGCCTGGTCCCAAGTTCTATATATCTCAGTGAACATCTATACAGACAAAGTGGCTGTTCTGAAGCCATAAGGCTTTTCTTATGGTTATATACACTCACTTTCATCAATTATATTTATTTTTATGATTCTTGATACTTCAACACCTAAAAAGCTGAATTCACTTGTCTACCAAGAAAAAAGAAAAGAAAGGAAAAGAAAAGAAAAGGAAAGGTTATGGCAGAGCTGGAACTAGAGAAGCAGTTTGCTTGTAGCCTCTTCTGTGACGTCTGTCCTTTCGTCAACATTGCTTCCTTCCTCATCACCTAACAGTCATTACCCACCCCCGAACTGCTTTCAGATTTTATACCATACCCATCCCGATACCCACTTATATATATTTTTATATAAACGCATCTTTTATGGTTTTGAGCTCTTGAAGAGTCTATTTCCAAAGGAAAAGACAAGGTTGAGCACTAACACGAGTAAACAATCGTAGGTTCTGATCCTGCACAAAAGCACAAAGTCCAGGAGAGGAGACACACAGCGCTGTAACGTTCTGCTTTGCCAGCAGCTCCTGCCACCTTCATGCAGGCTATAGGCACAGACCATGGCACAAGAAGCCAGTAAAGGCCCTAGTGATACACTAGTCCTTCTCTTGCTGACACCACCGTCAGAGGAGGCAGCTCTGCATCAGCATTTATTTTTACCTGTACAGGTCTTGCAAGGCGCCTGGGAAAGAGAAGTAGAAATTGTGCTCGGGAAAGGTGTGATATAAAGAAAGCGTTCAACACTGGCCATCTCTTAGATGTAACTGTGCTTACCTGTGAATTCTACCACAGACCTTCATTTCACCAACCATCATACCAGGAAGAGACACTGCACAAACCAGAGGCGCAGAAAGCAGGTCCTGGTTCTGTTTTGAGTGCGGTGATGACTAACAATGCCTCATGAGCAAGAGACGAGTCTGAAAGCAAATGAAGTAGCAGGGCTGGCAGGGATAAGCTTGCAGGTTTCTTGGATAAATCGAAGTCACCATTCCCAGAGTCAGTTTTGTCACCGTGGAGGGGTTTTCTTATTTCGTTGCCCATTTCTAGAATCTGGTGCGGATTTGCCCAACTCTGGTCTTCCTTTGTTGACAGGTCATTCCAGGGGATCAGGAAGCCTGCCTGAAACGTAGGAAGGAGGCAGTCTTTGCAACCTTTGTTTGTTCATTTTGTGAGACAGCATCTTCTTCTGTAATGTCAGGTTATCTGTCGCAAACTCATTGTGGAGCCTAGGCTGTCCTGCTGCTTTGGCCTCCCTAGGGTTCTTACAGTCCTGTGCTGCCATGATCACTGACAAGGCTTGCGCGTTAAAAACATGTAAGCATTGGTTTTTTCAACCGGCTTTCCATCCATTCTCATGGTTGTTGATCCCACTTGGGTTGATAGCTTCAAATCTGCCTTATTTTGGAGAGCTGTACACAGTTGTCTCCCCACTGACCTAATTGGTAGAGACAGCTTCTAACTCAAAATAGTTTCATTCATGTTGCAAATAATCTCTAAAATTACAGCAATTCCTACAAATAAAAACATATTGGATCTTGAAAACTCCAACCAGAGTTCACATTTTTTAAAAACAAATCAGCAGGTAGTTGGAAGGGGAGGGGGAGATGATTCTGCAAGTCAATTTCACAAATTGTTATCTGTTCACAATGGCCAATTCCCTCTAGCACATCCTTCTTCCTAAGGGTGTATCTTAACCCCATCGGTCCTTCAGTCTCATTCTGTCTCAAACAGGCCATCTCACAGGAATGTATTTTAGGCTCGAGACAATCAACAACCATTGTTTGAGTTTACTTTGAACGTATGCCCTGTTTGCTCTTCCTCATCACATGACATCTGTCACTTGTTTCTTGGCTTGAAAAGTTTGAGTTTGCCTTCCCTCCCCTCTCCCCCCACCTCAGCTCTGCATATGCTGGTTGATCCCTGCATGCGAGCTGCTGCCATAACTATGGTGGCTGCTTAGAAAACACCGTAGTTGCTTTAAAAAAGATGACTTTGATTGTGTGTGTGTGTGTGTTTTTGTCTCCATCACAATAACACTTCGCAGGTGATTATTAAATTAGAGATTTTCTTTGTTTTTCTAACAAAAAAAAA
>NW_026596034.1:24256987-24258052 GCF_907164565.1 Psammomys obesus
CATTCTCCTTGGGCTCATTGGGCTTGCAGACCTTTTTCAACTAGCGGTTCTTAGCTGAACTATAAAAACCTGACTATTGTCTCTCTCTTTCTCCCCAAATGTGGACATTTGTGACTAGTACATTCTTGATATAGTAAGATAGTAATTTCTTTACCTTCTTTACTTTACTTATACAAACTGGATGCCTTGGAGGGGCAGAGCTTAATTCTTTCACAGATTCTTAAAGCGGAATCCTGAACTTGAAGGCTAATTCAAGTTACATCTGTGACATTTAAACTTTATGAAGTATAGGCTTGTCCTGAGGCAGGTGTAAGCCGCAGTCCCACTGTGAGGCGTGTGCCTGCTTATTGGTGAAGAGGGTTTTTCAAATATTATTCTGAGTGATCAGAAAATATAAGCAGCTTTGTACAAACAACAGCTTTCCGAAAGTCGAGCACACGTTCCATGCTTGATGTATAAACTCAAATGATGCAGATCCAGCTGTGGCTAAGTTGAATAAATAAAAAGTACAGCATGTGTCTTTCATAGCTCCACAGCTATATTGTATTCAAATGACTTCAGAATCCAGACATTTTTCTCAGATGCCTAAAAATAAAAATCGCTCCCCTTTCCTCACAGAGAATGTAGAGCATTCACTGGAAATGTGGCAGTAAGAAAGATGAATTTTTTCTGTGGCCCATGAAGATGGATCCATAATTGATATTTTGGCAGTTTCTTTTCTTCTTCTTCTTTAGGATTTATTTCTAGACTTCCATCTGTCCTGTGAGTGGAAGTAGATGTGAGCTAGATGTGGGGGGAGAGAGAAATGTCTTTGAACACGAGACGACAGTTGACCTCACTATTTGGAGTGAGAAATCAGGGAACATGGGGTCCCTTGAGTAGGGGGTGTGTGTCTTATGATAACCACCTACAAACTTTGATGTGGCTCTTGCCGGGTAGTCAGATTCAACTCACAGACTTGATGAGATGTGCTTATGAAGTCCGTATGTTTGCCAGCTTTCTTTCTTTTTTTCCTTCCTCCTTCCTTCCTTCCTTCCTTCCTTCCTTCCTTCCTTCCTTCCTTCC
>NW_026596034.1:24258062-24271739 GCF_907164565.1 Psammomys obesus
TCCTTCCTTCCTTCCTTCCTTCCTTCCTTCCTTCCTTCCTTCCTTCCTTCCTTCCTTCTTCTGGGGGATAGGGTCTTTATTGTCTGCTAAATTCATTTCACTCTGTCAATATTCTGTAGAAAAAAAAATGATGGACATTCTGAAATTTTGACATTGATATTAATTTACCCTTTGGATTGTTCTACCATGGGGAAGCTTTTTCTCCCTATCAGTGCTCATGTTTTCTTCTCTATTCTACTCCTGACCCCGGGTCTCAGGTTCTTCCATACAGGAGCTGAGTGTATGGCAGCTGTGTCTGTCTTTATTACTTCTGCATACTACAGGTCTTTTTTCATATTAAGCCCACCATAATGGCAATGAAATTCAAAGTTATAGTTGGAAATCAGCCTATTTGTAATATAAACATAAACATTAAAACCCTAGAAACAGCTTAAAAAAATGATTTTTTTTTTCTTTTTGCTTTGTCTTTTTCCTTTCTTGGAATTTCATGACTTGGGTCTTAACCCTCATTCTATTTTAAAATTTTCTCAGACCATGTAATATAATTGATAATAGTGTATAAGCAGCATCTAATATCATCCTGCATGGCACAAAGTGAGCCATCCTGGGATATGAGCTTAAAAAAATTGCATTAACACTTAGACAAAATGAAATTTTTATACTTGATTTGCTCGTGGTTGGATGAATGCAACTAAACACAATTTGAGCTGTCACTTTGCAAAGGGGAAAAAATATGCAACTTTGGAATGTTTCAAATGAGCCCAATATTAGATTCTATAACTCAGAGTGACACGGGAAATACTATTTGCTACATGATTGGTTCATTAATATTTGGTAATTGTAGTACATCATTTTAAGGGGGAAATAAAATGCAAACAAACGTCCCTCGCTTCCAGTCAGTCATCACTTCTCAGCCCACCACCAGGAAAGATTTGGAAGCAGAAGGCTACGGACTGGGGACTTTAAGTTTTCCTCCACCCCAATTTCATTTTGGAAGAATAATTTCACCATAAACCAACATGTCAGACAAAGCATCTACGTTTAAAAAAATATTATTTCACCATTTTCCACATGCGCGTTTATGTAAACCCTTGGGGTATATTCCCCGAATACCCATTACCTCCATTTTAGGGAAATTACATTAAATTATTAGTGACAAATTTACTTGTCTGCCAATGTATTTTTCTGGAATTTTACTACAACATCAATACGTGGCTGTTTTATATGGGCCCTCATTTACCTGTCTTTGAAGGCAGCCACCCCTTGGGGAGCTCTGCCTGTCACGAACAGAAGCTGGAAACAGTCTTTAAGTTTAATATTCCCAATTTTGAGTTAGATGGGGAAAAATATGTCGTACTTTAAAAATGCGATGCACCCTTCTGGATTGGACAATTAGGCAACTAGTTTCATTATCCACTGTCTTGCCATTTTGGACCGAGATAAAAACAGCACATATCACTGGTGGGAGCCAGAGAATGTACCATGGGCATTGCTTTTTAAGGGCAGATATGTCTGTTGAATGATGATGATGAGCAGGAATATCGGGCTCCCGGGTCCTGGCTTGCATGGAGTTCACAGAGCTTCTAGGAGTCAGGGAAGGCTCCAGAGGGAAAGCTGATGCCAGGTGTTCCTGGACAGCTGGGAGGACTCTCTGTAGAGAGGAATGTGGAGTGGCCAGGCTCTGTTTACAAACAGAGACGCAGTAAGCAGAAACAGCACTCAGGTAGCTTGGAGAGAAAGTTACATTTCAAGACTTTAAAAAGCTGAATACATTATGTAATTAATTTATTTGTGTGTGTGTGTGGGGGGTGATTGGGTCATGTGTGCATGTGTGGAGGCCAGTGCGCAATTTGTGAGTCTCCTTTCCACCAAGCAGGTCCAGGTTCCAGGAATCAGATGTGTATCCTCAGACTTGGTGGCAAGTGCTTTTAGCCACTGAGCCGTTTCACTGGTCCAACATCCCAAACCCTTAAAAAGCTCCTGGAGGGAAGTGATGGGTTAGCTAAGCAAGAAGCATAAGGAAGGCAGGAGAGAGAAACACAGAGGAGGAAAAGGACCAGGCAAGAATGTGAGTCGAGGGAATGGGGTGTGTCCGTCTGTCCTCTCCTGCAATGTACAGCTCTTCTTGATTCTTCTCTAAAGATGTGCATTGAAGACAGCACTCAGCTCAGATGACATGTACTTATTTAAAATTTATTTTTATTTATGTTTCTGGCTGTGTGAGTGTATGCACACGTATGTGTACATGCCTCCTGAGGCCAGAAGAGGGCATCAAATCCTTTAGAGCTGGTATTACTAGTGGTTGTGAGCCATTCAGGGGACTGGACTCAGATCTTCCGTGAGGGAGGGAAGTGGTTTGAACCAACGAAGCACCTCTCCGATCCTTCCTGCAACAGTTTGCATGCTCCCATCCAGGCCCCTGTCGGCCTCTCTGGTTTTGAGATCTACTTTTTATAGTGACGTTTGAACAGCAACATGGTTAGTAGATTTCCATCGGGGGGGGGTGTGTGTGTCTTCCTTTTGATTCAACTCTTTCTTGGCATTGCCAAGAACATTGTTTTCTAAAGATGCTTGATTTATAGCTGAAAATTATAGACACAACCAGGCATAGTGCTACATGCTCACAGTCGCAGCTGATCAAGAGTCTGAGCTAAAACTTGCCTGGCTACATAGTGAATTCAGAGCCCAACCTGTATAACTTAGGGCGACATTGTTGCAAAACAAACAAACAAATAAATAGAAGCAGGCTTGGGCTATTGCTTAGTGGCGGAGCAAGTACCTAGAGCATGCAAGACCCTGGGGTTCAGTCCCCAGTACAATAAAGAAGTTACATAGACATTTATTCCCTCTAATTTGTGGAAATTGCCTTGCTGTGGTGTGAGTTCTATATGTTTAGAACTTTGGCTATTGCTTCTTCTCCCCCTTTCTATACCAGCCAGGAGCCTTCATTTTTAAAAGGCCTTTCCCTTCCCTCACTGTATAAACACAACCATTTAGAACAAATTAACTAGAATACCTGTTTGAACTGACCTAAATTCATCCTGTGCTATGGCTTGGGAGATTTGACCTTAATTAAACCTCTAGTTTGCCAGAGAATGAGACTGCTGGAGGGTGAGACCATATGAATTTCTACTTTCATTTCAGGTGGAACATCTGTAGCACCTGGGGACAGATTGTTAATGAAATATTTGTTTTATCCAGCAGAGCTTTGTCGAGACCTAGAACCTTGGCAGCTTGGCGTATCTAAATGGGGAAGGATAGCAGGTGATGCTGAGTGCACAAGGGAGATAACATTCCAGAAGTCAGAATTCCAGAAGGAGAAATGAAAGATGGTGACTAGAGGGGGGCAGATGACCATATGGAAAGAGGGTCACTTTTCTAACTCCTGCCCTGGTGCCTCTTTCCTCCCTTCATAGTGGCCCTTCATCCTAGACAAATAAAACTCAGCATCCGTTTACCAAGCGGCCCTGTAAGATGGCTGCTATGATCCATAGCTTTTATTTTGTGAAGAGACCAAAGTACAGAGAGATGTAGCAGTTTTCTGAAAGATATTTGAAGGCCCAGCTAGGAGTCATACCAAATTGTGCCTCGTGTCAACATCTGGTTTGGCTCTGCTCCCCTAACCTCTCCCACGCTCCCAACACTTCCAAGTGTTGAGCTGTTTGTTGCAAAGCGCTCACTCTTAAGTTGCAGCCAGTTTTATAGTCTTGTGTAATGACCCCATGTAGTCCTTGCAGATGTTATCAAAGGTGAAAGAAAGAGAAATTTATGCGTAAAGATGCAGCGTGGCCAGCTTCCATCCGTGAGGCGTTGCCCTCTCTAAGGAATGGCAGAAGGGTCGGACAGGCAGCCTCTCAGAATGTGGCTCAAGCCTGCACCTGCCGTTCTGGCGAGGTGCTGTGGATTCCAGTCCATTCGCAGCAGAGGCTGTGCTGACTGGGAGCTGTGGTAGCTGGCATATTCCATACCTCCCTTCTTAGCAGGCATGGAAACTTCCAGATTGCTGTGAAGCAAATAGACAGTTTGGTGGAGAGGGTTGGAGCTGGTTAGTGGCAGATACCTAGGATAAACTCCATCATTGGACTTTGGTTTTGGTTTTGTTTCCATGACACTGGTTATCAGTAACCCATTTATAAATCCCAAACCCAAGGAGTAGATATACCTACTCTTCAACTCCCCCAAGTATCCTGAGTGTTTCCACCTGCCCAAAGAGGTACAGGCCTGGATCTTTAAATCGAGTCCATAGGTTGACATAATCAATCAATTTATGACTATTTATTCAAACCCATCAGAGTGATAGGGGTCTCAGATGCACAGAATAAATTTAAACAATGGTCCTAAATTTAGAGAAAGAACTAACATCACGTTTATAAGGCAATATATGATGGCGATTTGAAGCAGGGGACGGAAAATCTCATGGGTGCTCAGAAAAGATGGAGCACTGATAGACTGAGGGTGAGCTAATGGTTGGTGTTAAGTGGACAAGAAACATACAGGAGCCTTCCTGGTGGAAACCCAAATGGAGGGACAGGTGGAGATGACCTGTGGTCTTCAGCTGAGGCTGGGTACCAGAAAGAAGCTGAAACAAAGTTGCCTAAGGAAGCCGAAGACTGGAAACATTGGAAGGCATCCATTTGAGGCCCTGCAGTCAGGTGGTTCTCTGAGTTCAAAATCAGTAAAACTATTGGCAGAACTGTAGATAGCTTTATAGACTGGCTCATTTCTTTTTTTCTATAGAGCTCATCATTAATTAATTTTCATAGCTTTGAGTAGGATTTTTAAGGGTGTGCTTGTCTAGAATCTCCACACAAGATGGATTTTGCATTTCATTTTGCTTGTCTTCCAGTCTCTAACACCACTGCAAAGGGAGCTGGTCAGCTTTTTAATGGACTAGACATTTCTGATTTAAAATACAGCCCCATGAGTGGCCTCTCAGCTGCCCACTGTGGTCAGCTGTGACTGGCCATCACCCATCCCAGCCCATCCCCTTTGCTACTGAGGGAGAGCACCCGGCATGAACGGATGTCCAAGGTTGAGTGGATCATCACCAAAAGCATATGGTGTCACATGGTCACCGGAGGGCCAGTGTGGATGTGTGGCAGCTGCCTTGCTTCAAAAGGCGAGCAGGGCTTGTGATGTCTTCTCAACACCCAGATTCCTTCTTTTCAACAGGGGTCTCTTTAGGTATAAAATGGGAGGTAGAGTTGCAGCCACCTGTGGTTTAAAGTCCTCATGCAAGTCAAAGGGGCTGCTTCACATTTCAGTCCTCCTGTAGGGAGTCTAAGAGGACACCTTAAAATACTAACTGCCGTGACGAACTGCCAGAGTTCCTATAGAATGCAAATGTTTTCTGAGCTCCAGTGTCTGAACCTATCGGCAGAAAATGATTTCATCCTAGGATTATGGTTTTAAAATACCCACATAAACTGTAAACACGGCCAAGGGCACAGACCCTAGTGGCAGAACCCCTGTATCCTCTTGATCCTACAATCGTGATGAGGTGGAGCTGTCTAACATCAGGTGTGCTGATGACAAGCAGAGAGTAAGAGTATCCATGGGCAGCGATGGCCGCCTTGCTTCCAAGGGGATTCTAGGGAAAATGAGAGATGCGTCAGTCTACCTGGAAAGTAGACTATTCTAATCATAAGGGCTATTCGCAGGAAGTGTGGCTTGCAGGTGGCTCAGCTATGACCACTTGTACCAAACTCATTTCTGGAAATGGGTTGACAGGCCTTCCCCTTTGCCAGGGGGGAAAGGGACTTGCCAGGACTTCAACGCAGTGGCTGTGTCACCCATGGTCGAATCTGCAGAGCCACGAGAGCTTCACAGGTAGCATGGCCTTGGGAGTCTGTGGAGATGACAGGTTGTTATCTAAGACCTTCTAGTGAGGCTGCATGAATAGAAGGGTGGCATTTGGGCATCTGAAAGGAAGTGCTAGTAACACTTCGGGTGGTTGGAATGAAGTTCTTTTTAGGTGTGTGGCCATTTTGGGGTTCCCATTATGTTCTGCTTTTTTATAACACATAATTTCCCACTGATCAAGCTTACTTGCTATCATTTTCTTGCAAAATCAGTCCTCATGAAGATAATGCATTGGACTGATTTCCCCTGCTCATTGGCTCATTCTTCCTGGATTTCTAATGCACCCCAGGACTACCTTCCCAGAGGTGGCATTCACCCGCAATGGACTAGTAAATCAATCGCCAGTTAAGAAAAACCCTACAGACTTACTTATAGGCCAAGATTATGAAGTCATTTTCTCAGTTAAGATTCCCTTTCCCCACACATGAGTTTGTATCTAGCTGACAAACAAACGGATCAGCCAGCGTAACTACAGAGCATCATTTTGCCGAGGTCATAAATGACCCCATGGCATGTGTAGAGGTTCCTACCTACAGGACAGTTTCCAGTGTGACTTTCTGTGGCTTCTGCAAGATGAGCCCACATCCTGTGTTTGTCCTCCCTATTCAGTGTCTCTGATTTGTCCTTTGTTTCCTCACTTCATCGGCAGGGAGTGATCAGGACTCAGCCTCCTGCTTGGGCTGGCTGGCCAGGCTGCTAGATTCCCATGTTGTGAGCAGCCTTGCCCTATAAATTATGGTGAATGCAAGGGAGAGGCCCCCCTCCCCATTCTCTCTGCTCTAAGAGTTACTTACAGTTCAAAACGGTGAAGAAACGAGAGTCTGATTGCGAACGGAAAGACCTTCTCTGGGCATTTACTGTGTACAAACTCATCTACCCTTAATCCCTCATCCCAGCTGAAGATGGAGGGTTTATGATTAATACAGTTGATGCCGAAAACAGCCAAGTGCTTGGCTTCTTTTAAATATAGCGTGCTGGGTGCACACAGGCTCCAAGCATCCGTTAGAGAGAAGTGACAGCAAACTTGACCTTTCTCTCAGAATCACATGTGGAAAGGGGGAATTAGCTTCCTACAATAGCACTTGAACTTGCTTTAACGTATCGCTTTCCTCTTTAGAAGGAGAAACGCTGCATTAGAAACATGAAATCACCTTCAAGCCTTGTGTTGTTTAAAATGAAACCGAGTTTGCTTCCACCTTGTATTAAATCGGATGTGTCTTTGGGGGAAAAAAAACCACTACCATCATCATAAACACACCTGGGGCCTCTTTGTCTACTCATTTAAAACAAACAAACAAACAAACAAACAAACCAATATTTGCATTCCAGGTTGACATGTATTCCAGGTTGACATGTATTCCACATGTGAATGCATTCACATGTGTGGATGTGTCAAATTTTGCAAAGGTTGTTGAGCACATGGGGGAAATAAGGGTACCTCAGAGGTAAGAGGCATAAAAGCTTTTCAGTTGGCTCCAATGTAACTGAAAACCAAATATAGAAAATGCCAAAGGAAACCCAAACGTACCTTCCCCCATAGTTACCAGTTATTAGAAGGTCTAGTTTGTCCTGCTTAGACCTTAAATAGCAGTGATTGACACAACCCCCAGCCAATCATAAAGTTTCCTTGTCAGTTGGCATTAACCTGAGATCAATCACCATGACTTTAGTCCAGCCCAAATGGGGGGGGGGGGATAAAATTGCATTGTTACCCAAAAGCTCATCAGGTAAATATGCCAGAGAAAGAAATAGATCTTCCCTGACCTCGGTGACATTTTCAAACTGTTTAGAAGCTGAAGTTAATTCTTTCTGATGGTCCTTTCATCCCTGGTTGACAACACAGAGCCCTCAAGTGGTGACAGCTCTTGTCAAGTGGGGATGTCTTATCAAAAACAATAACCTCCAGATATTTCCATCCAAATATTCTAATCGAAAATAATTGCATTTAAAATTTTCATGTCACTTTCATGTCTCCCCTGCACCTTTCCTGCCACGAAAGTTCTTGAAGCTTCAGCTTTTTCAAGGCCTTGGGTTTAAGGATGTCTCAGCCACGCCGCGCGTGGGCTCTGAAGTCGTGGAGGCTGAGTGATCAGCCTCAGTTTGTTCTGCTGGGTCCTTTCTTTGTATCTACATGCTCTGAAGGTGTTTCTACGACTGTCAGTTTCCATTCTGTGTCTGTGTGGCTGTACTGCCTGCACTCAAGCCAAGCGGCATAGAAGGAGAGCTGTGCAAACACAGTGGTGTCCTGGATTTGGACCGTCAGAATCGGACATTTAGAACTGAAGGCTCCCTTTTGGTTCTGTCTTCTGAGCTCTGTTTAGTTTGCATTTTGGAGGAAGCCTGCGACTGAGGTAGGCGGACAGAGATTCTGTTGTGCATCTGCCCTGATTCTAAGTCACCAGTAGACAGACTTCATGCTTAAGGGGCCAGTCGGCGACTTGCCCAAACCTCTAACTCGGTGCCTTGAGAAACACACCATGGCTACAGAGCGCTAGTTTATGCCTAAGTTTCGGATTCAAAAATACGTTTCCTTTCTCCTCTTCTCTTCTGTTTTTTGAGATGCAGTGAAGGGCCTCCTGCCTCTCTCTCCAGCATGTTGGGACTGTAAGCATCTGTCACAGCTTTCAGCTGTAAATAACTCCCCCCTTCTCATCCTCCAACAGAATTCATCTGCAGGCCTGTGATTTCCCCGTCATTATGAGATTTCGGTAGCTGACCTAGTCCTGTCTCATCATCATTGGCTATGGCCCCTCCTCAGCACTTGTCTTGAACGCTGCATGTTCACCCATCCCTTCTTTTAACCCTCTGTGCCTGCTCCCTGTACTGGGTACCTTTTTGTGTTGGGTACTTTCTTTTTTTGTAATTTTGTCCCTTGTTGAGCTTGTTCAAGAGGGGGACTTCATTTCCAAAGGGAAGGAAAAAAAAACTATTGTTGCTTAGACCATTTTTACCCCCAGAGCAAAGCAGATATGCTGCCTATACATAAAGGAGAGAGGGTGTATTGCCCAGCCTTTCTCCCAAGTGTCCGGGGAATAAGCTCCCAAGACCTTCCCTGACTTCAGTCCTAAGAGGGAAAAATGACAGGCAAAGCATGAATTCCTCTCCCTGGTAGTTTTTCTCCCTTGTAGATGCAGCTGCAGAATCTCTCTAGGTTTCGATTTCCACTTTTACTGAATAGAAGGAGAGACTAGGACAAGATGGTGTTTAAAGCTTTCAAAGCCTAATATTGGGGGGTGGGTGGGAGAGTGGTGGGGAGAGGGATGTTCAAAATAGGAAGATGGGCCTTCGTTCCATCATCCCACTCCTGGGAAGACTGTGTTCAACAGCAAAGTTGTTCGTGTGCCATATAAGACCTTGAATATTTATCTGTCAGTACGTATTTAGGTAGGGTTTTCTGTTTGTTTTGTTTGAGACAGGGTCTCACTAAGTAATGTACTGGCTTCCAACTCTTGGGCCTCCTACTTTTTACTCTGCCTCGTGCTAATAGGACCAGTGTGCATCACAACACTTGGCCCGATCTTTATTTTTAGATGGTTGGGTAATCCCATCATTTGGTAGTTTATATCTGCACTTAGGTGGCTGAGACAAGAGCTTTGTGCTAAATTTGAGGCTATCCCTGGCTGTAGCTTCAGACCCTATCTCAATGAGGAAATGAATGAATGAATGAATGAATGAATGAATGAATGATATGGCTGTCTGTCTGTCAGAGATGCTCCCTGGGAGAAAGCAAGGCTCCCTTATTAATTTTACTTTAATCCATTCAGACTGCTTCACATCCCTACCCTGATTTCATCAACATGCCACACCTTTTTTTCTTTTCTTCTGTCTTTTGTCTGGCAGTGTGCTTCATCTTTTCTTGCCAGAAGTTAAATGTCACTGAAGGTGTAACAGAAACCTTCAGATTTTCCCCTGTACTTTAAGCAAGGAAAGGTGGACATAGAAAAAGACCCACTCTCATGGCGTCACATGATCTTTGGATGAGGAGATGAGTTTTAATTGAGAGTAGTAATATGGGTGTCACGAAGACTAGGGTGTGTGTGAGAGAGAGAGAAAGAAAGAGAAAGAGAGAGAGAGAGAGCGCATACACAATGGAATCAAACACAGACTGTCTGCTATGCAAAGGCTAGGGAATCTGCCATTGGGCTACCCTGTCCCCAGGCCCTGGGGTTTAGGTTTGGTTTGGACTTTAGCAACCTTTTGTCCATACCCCCCACACTGTTTCTGTAATACCAATAACTTCCAGTCATTTGCACACTACTGCTTCCCAGATACCTGACATTAGCCCCGAACACCACACCAAGTTAAACGAGCTGAAATCTGCATAGACTGGCCTCCACAGAAACATTCCAAAGCAGGTTTGACCCTCCTTCTATGACCGCCCCTTGGATATCTATGATCCTGTCAAGTTATTTTCAGGGTGGATCAAAGTCTCACTTTGCCTATAGCCTGGTCACTTGCTACAAACTTGACTCTCCTGTAACTGACAAATCACCTTTACAAAGAGCAAATCACAGCCTCCCCACCTCTAGACAGTTATAGCCAGTTTCCTGGTGAAGGGTACCGTTCATTGTGAGTCTTAGAATTCCAAAGGGGAGAAAAAGCCAGAACTGGAAGCACAGCGGGTTTTTGTTGTTATTTTGTTTTGTTTTGCCCTTTCATCCTGCTGTTTGTCACTCTCTGGAGCATAAGAAAAAGCCTGATGCGCCATGTGGACCTCAGCATGATCCCCACGGTGATGGCAGATTTTGCTGCCATTCCGTTGACCCATAGGCAGTTGGGAAAGCGTGGGTTTGGATTCCTGTAGACTTGAAGAGCAACCACAATCTTCTGAAATCGGGACTTTAACTTTGTAACTTGTCACCGATATGTGTAGCAGCAATGAGGTGGCTCTTCAGGTAGAGGTACCCAAGCCTGGCCCCCTAAGTTTAGTCCTTGGAACCTATGTGGAAGGAGGCAGCCAACTCCCTTGAGTTCCTTCAAACCCTCACACACCATGGCCAGCGTGAGTCCAATAAATGAATGAACGTAAACAATTCTTTAGAATATCTACAAATGAAAATGCAGGTCCTATTTTTTTTCCCTCTTTATCAAAGTCTCATAGAATTGAATCTTCCATTTCAATTTCTACTAATCTGTAATTTCAAAGAATTTTCAGCTCACAAATTTCCCTCTTAGATTAATGAAATACTGGAAGCTTTGTAGACAACATCTTAGCATATCTTTCCTCCAGCTTTAACCTTTTTTTCCTGTTTATTATTTCACTGAATTCTCATTTCTTTTTGCCAACTTTACTTTGAATCTTTGTTTGTAAATAATCCTTCCTCCCCTCCTTTCTTATCTTCCTCCCTGTCCTCTTTTTATTTCTTTTTCTTCAAAGTCAGATGTAGGATCCCTGTGTTCCCTTTATGAGCTTTAGAAAATAAATACTGATGACTATTTTATTTGGGTGTGTCCTATCAAAAGCAAATCAGGTAATATGTAAAATGGGATGCTCTGCTTTTAGCATGTAGGGAATCTCATTGACAGTTTTGCAGATTTGTTATTGCTTTGTCCTTAGTGACTGGTTAGTGGCAGGTTGTGCCTCACAACCTCTTGGCTGTCTCCTCTGCTCCGTCGTTTTGTCTGTCAGTCACCTTATCGCAATATAACTCACAGACTATACCATTTGCCCATTTTAATTATTTCAAGAGCACGGAAGCTTCCTCTTTGTTTAACTGTATATGATCGTTTCTTACTCGAATGCAGAAAAACTAGGAGGCATGGTCAAATGGAAATCTGAAAGCGTTGAGAGAGCCCCTTTCCTTTTAATGCATAATTTTCCTATTACAGCCCTGTATTTGCACCTCTGGAGTTAAGGTCACGGCGATGCTCGCATTATAAACCCTTTTTTTTCAAGGGTTTATCAATGCAGCAGCTTTGTTTGCTCAGGACTGAGGCTTCCTCATGAGGTTTTTCTGCAATAGTGCAGCTTTGGTTGGGGGTGGGGTGGGGGGGTTTTAGTTTTCTTGAACTAAATTAAAATTTTAAAACACCTCATTGCCCTTTAAAAAAAAAATGATTCCAAGTGTCAAAAGCTTCTCCCCAAATAACTTCTTTATGTAGATTCAGTTTTTAATTGCCTTTAGCTTCTAAAAATTCTCTTTATATGAAGCTAGTGATTGATGTCATTTGTCTTAAATATTTACAAGCCTAAATCGAACTTGGTGTATAAACTTTAAAAAAAAAGTTAGACATTACATTCATTTGCTGCCTTTGTGCATTTGTTAGCAGTATTATTTGATGGTATCCAATACAGCCCAAAGATGCCTTGGAAAGACAGAGGGCTTGTCAAACTTTGTGACACGGACACTATAAAATATTTAGAAAAACCTCCTCCACTATCAGTGGACTGGGGAAGGGGCATGGGTGGAGATGGGGGAGGGAGGGAGGGCGGGGCTACAGCTGGGATACAAAGTGAATAAATTGTAATAAATAAAAAAAATTATATTAAAAATATTTAGAAAAAAACTACCTACATTTTAAAATTGTATTTTTTTGTTTCTCAAAGCAATGAAAGTAGATGGTAGAGAGGCAGGAAATGACTGTGAACTATTAAGCTGGTTTTAAAAGAATGAAATATATGGATCATTAAGCGAAATACAACATTGTTGTGCCACTTTAAATGAAGTGTAATTGAGAATCCTGACTTTGTTTGCACACAGTTGCCAGAAATTCCTAATCTGAGCGTCAGCAGATGATTTTAGGATGCTTTTCACTTTTCAGTCACCTAGAAATGATGCTAAATAGCACCTTATGTTTCTGAAACTGCGTTTCATCCAGTTCATTTTATTTACATTTTAGCTTTAATACGTTATGTGAAAATTTAGATTTTTGTGTGGAAATTAATAGAATCAAAATAAAATTACTGTTTCAAAATTTATTTATGTTATTGTGTGTGTGTGTGTTTCTGTCTGTCTCCTTATCTGTCTCCTTATCTGTACATGTACCATGTGAGTACAGGGGTCTGCAGAGGCTGGAAAACAGCACGGAAACACCTGGAGCTAAAGTTACAGGTTGTTAGGAGCCCCCTGATGTGGGTGCTGGGAGCTAAGCCTGGGTCCTCTGACTTTTCCCTCCAGCTTTGAAATCATTGTTAGTGAGCAATGTGCTCTGCGGCTGTTCTTTCTCTGTTCTAACACTGTCTTTCTCCCTGTAAATACCCACAGTGCGAGAGACAAATGCATTTCTGACTGTATATCCATTCCATGGGGGGAAATGACCCCCCCCAAGTTGATGACCTTTTTCCCTGTCACTACTATGTCTGTACCCAGAAACAAGTTTGCTGATTGAAAAAATGACTGTCCTGCCTGCATGGGAAGAACCAGGGGACTCGTGAACAGTAGTGGAAACCTCAGAAGTGGAGGCCCTTTCCTTGCTACACGATCTCCCAAGTAACAAAACTGAACCAGCAAAGAGGCGAAAGGTTTCCTCTGGACTCCTGGGACCTAGTCCGGAGGTGACAGCTGGTGCGTCCGCTGTTTGGTTTCTGTAAAGGTTAGTGTTGTGGCTGATGGAGCCACAGAGAGTATACAAAAGGCTGTCCCCAAGTTTTCCTGTTGTCAGAGAGTGACCTACTGTCCAAATTCCTGGGATAAGGTCTCAGACCTTGACTTGTAACGATCCTTTAAGTATATGTGTATATGATAGAGATAGATAGATGATAGATGGATATATAGATGATCGATAGATAGATAGATATAGATAGATTGATAGATGATAGATGGATAGGTAGATAGATAGATAGATAGATAGATAGATAGATAGATAGATAGATAG